>NW_007726280.1:1499-6946 GCF_000696425.1 Galeopterus variegatus | reverse complement strand
AAAAAAAAAAAACTGAAAAGATTAGAGGAAAAAAATCCCAGTAGCTCAGAAAGGCCTCAGGACAGTTTCTATCTTCACTAGCCAAAGTGGAAAGTGTCATCATTTATGGGGTATCACAGAGTACTCAAAAGGGTTTTGCCTCAGTTGTGGGGTAAAATTAGCACTAGACTAGGTGCCTTATTCTGCTTGACAAAGCTTAAAGACAAGACCCTAATGGCTCAAACTGTTTCCAAGTAGCTTAACAGCATACCAAAACAAAGCCTAAGAATATTTATAGGAATATTCAACAAGGTAAAATTCATTATATATAATATCCAATAAAAAAATATCAGGCATGCAAAGGAAAAGGAAAATATGACCCTAACGTGGAAACAAATTGATCAATAGAAACTGAACTAAAAATGACACAGATATTAAAATTAACAAAGACATTAAAATAGTTATTAAAACTATATTCTATATGTTCACTAAACTAGTGGAAAGACTGAACAGGTTAAATGGGAGTATGGATATAAACAAAAAACTCAAAAATAAAATCAAACATCTGGAGATGAAAACCAAAATGCCTGAAATGAAAAATACACTGGATGGGATTAAAGGCCATTTTAATATTGCAGAAGAAAAAATTAGTAATCTCATTGACAGAGCAATAGAAACTAACATGAAACACAAAGGGAAAAAAAGGCAGAAATAAAGTGAACAGAGCATCAGTGAGTTGTGAGACAACTTCAAGCAGCTTAATATATGTACAATAAGAGTCCCCAAAAGTAAAGAGAGGAACAAAATAAAATATTGAAAATATAATGGCTGAAATTTTTCCAAGTTTGATGAAAAAGACAAACCTATAGATTCAAGAATCCCAATGAACTGCAAGCAAAAGAAAAATAAATAAAACTACACCAAAGTACATCATAATTAATTTGCTTAAAACCAGCTAATTAAAGAGAAAAATCTGAAAAAGCAGCTCCCAAAAAAGTCATATTATACACAGAGGAACAAAAATAGAATAACAGCCCATTCCTCATTAAAAACAATGCAAGCAAGAAAACAACTGCATAACATTTTTAAAGCACAGTAGTCCCCCTTTAACCATGGAGGATGTTCCAAGACCCCAAGTGGATGCCTGAAACCACAGATAGTACCAAATCTGATTGCTATCAATTGAAACACATTTCTGTTCACGTCTTCCACTCATGAATTTAATGCTTTTTCCATCTTAACTAAGCACTTATTATTCACTGTTTCCGTAACTTTTGCAGTTTGAGGTGCAATAGACAAACTAGCATAAATTTATTTTTCCCTCTCCACAATTTCAGATAGAAAATTCATTCTTACCATAGATCTTAGCGACCTCAGCATATGATTATTTTTCTTTCCTTATTAAGTCGAGAACTTTCACCTTCACTTAAGAGACGCACTATGGCTTCTCCTTGGCATATCTGAACTGCCAGCATCACTACTCATACTTTGGGGCCATTATAAGTAAAATAAGGGTTACTCTAACACAAACACTGTGATACTGTGACAGTCAATCTGATAACCGAAAAGGCTACTAAGTGACTAACAGGCAGGTAGTGTATAAATATGGATATGCTAGACAAAGGGATGATTCACATCCCATGTGGGACAGAGTGGGATGGTGTGAGATTTCATCATGCTACTCCGAATAACATGCAATTTAAAACTTATCAATTGTTTATTTCTGGAATTTTCCATTTAATATTTTCGAACCACAGTTAACCACAGGTAACTAAAGCTACAGAAAACAAAACCACAGATAAGAGGAGACTACCAAACTAAAAGAAGAAACAAAACTTTCTAGCTACACTTCTATATCTAGCAAAAAATCTTTCAAAACAAAGATGAAATAAGAATTTTTTTAGACAAAAGAATGTGACAGTTCATCACGTGCAGATCTGCACTACAAGAAATATTAAATGAAATCCTTTGAGCAAAAGAAAATGATATTGGAGGGGATCTGAATCTACACAAAGGAATGAAGAGCACTAAAAATAGCAATTACATGGCTATATATTTATCTTTTTCTTATAATTTAAGTATTATTCAAAGATAATTCACTGTTTAGAGCATAAAGAATATCATTATATTGTAGAATTTATAAAATAAATAGAATTAAAATGTATAATAACAATAGGGCAAAATCTGGAAGAAGAAAAATGATTGCTTCTCAGCCTTTTGGCTAAGATCAAGTGTGGAAGAAGAAAAATAACAGTATGCTATTATAAGTTTCTTGTATTATAACGTGAACAGTATAGTACCATTTGAAGGTAATCTATGATTAAGTTAAGTATACTATTAAACTCTAGGGTAATCACAAAAATAATGCAACAGAAAAGCATAACTAATAAGCCAAAAAAGGAGATAAATGGAATTATAAAAAATAATCAAAAGAAGACAGAAAAAGGGGAGAAGAGTAACTAATAATAGGTGGTGCATATAGAAAACAAATAGCAAAATGACAGATTTAAACACAACCATATAAAAACTCATATACACAACCCCAAATAACAGGTGGAGACCAGATTGGATAAAAAAGCAAAACCCAGCTATATGGCACCTATAAGAAATGCCCTTACAATGTAAAACATAGACAAAAGTAGGTTAAGATTTTTTAAATGGAAATATATATACATCTTAGTATGACTAAGTTGCTACATTAGACAAAGTAGAGCTTAGAGCAAAGACTATTAGCAGGGATAAGGAAGGTTGCCACCCACCAGCATACCCCCAAATAGCTAAAGCAATCCTGAGAAAAAAAAAATAATAAGGCCAGAGGGATAACACTACCAGACTTCAAATTATACTATGAAGCTATCGTAACCAACACAGCATATTACAGGCATAAAAACAGACACATGAACCAATGGGACAGAATAGAGAACCCAGAAATCAGCCCACAAACCTACAGCCAACTGATCTTAACAAAGGCACCAGGAACATACACTGGGGAAAAGACTGCCTCTTCAATAAATGGTACTGGGAAAACTGGACATCCATATGTAGAAGAATGAAACTAGACCCATACCTCTTGCCACATGCAAAAATCATCTCAAAATGGATTAAAGACCTAAATATATGACCTGAAACTATAAAACTCCTAAAAGAAAATACAAGGGAAACACTTCAGGGAGTAAGACTGGGCAATGACTTTATGAATATGACCCCCAAAGCACAGACAACAAAAGGAAAAAAAAAACAAATGGCATTACATCAAACTAAAAAGCTTCTGCACAGCAAAAGAAGCAATTATCAGAGCAAAGAGACAGCCTACAGAGTGGGAGAAAATGTTTGCAAACTATGCATCCAACAAAGGATTAATATCCAGAACACACAAGGAGCTCAAACAACTTAACAGTAAAACAACAAATAACCCTATTTAAAAAATGGGTAAATGAGCTGAATAGGCATTTCTCAAAGGAAGATATACGAATGGCCAACAGACACATGAAAAACGTTCAGCTTCACTCGGCATCAGGGAAATGTGAATCAAAACCACAATGAGATATCATCTCACCCCAGTCAGACTGGCTGTTCTCAAAAAGAGAATAACAAATGCTGGGAAAGATGCAGAGAAAGGGGAAACCTCCTATACTGTTGGTGGGTACTGTAGATTGGTGCAGCCATTATGGAAAATGGTATGGAGGCTCCTCGAAAAGCTGCAGATAGAATTGCCATACAATCCAGCAATCCCACTGCTGGGTATATACCCAAAGGAATGGAAATCGTCATGTTGAAGGGATACCTGCACTCCCATGTTTATTGCAGCTCTATTTACAATGCCAAGAGTTGGAACCAACCTAAATGTCCACCAATGAATGACTGGATAAGGAAAATGTGGTACACACACACACACACACACACTAGAATACAACTCTGCCATAAAATGGAATGAAATACTGTCATCACAGCAACATGCATGAACTTAGAGAAAATTATGTTAAGTGAAATAAGCTAGGCACAGAAAGAGAAACACTGCATGTCCTCCCTGATAAGGGGGAGCTAAAAAAGAAATAATTTAAAAAAGAAAGAAAGATATAACAATCACAGTAACATGCTGAACTTTCAAAAGAAGAGAACAGAACTGTGGTTCCTAGAGGTAGGAAAGGGAGAGGGGGAAGCGGGTAAGGAAGGAATTGGTAAAGGGCCACAAGTACATTGTATATGATTAGGAGACAGCAATTCTAAACGTTTAGGCATCTAATAACAGAGCTGCAAATACATGGAACACAAACTGATTGAACTGCTAGAAGAAATGACAAATTCACAATTTTAAGTCAGAGATTTTAACACTCTTTTCCTAATAATTGATAGTTGTAGCTTTTGAATAATTGATAATCATATTATTTCACAGGCATAAAGGCCACTTTTATATTTGCTTTTTGAATTGTTATCCATGTCTTTTTCTCTTTGTTCTATCAGATTTTTTTACCCTTTTTTTCTCTCAAATTTTTAGAGTTGATTATATATTGGGATAGTAGTTCTTTATCTTTGATATATACACAAATATTTTCTCCCAGTTTGCCAGTTGTGTTTGGGCATCATTACAATCTTTTTAACATGCAAATATTTTTATTTTTATGTGTTCAAATCTATCATGTTTTTCTTTAATGATCTCTGGATTTTGAGTCATAATTATAACGTCTTTCCTTATACCAAGGTTCAAGAGGAATTCACCTATGTTTTCTTGCAATATATCAGGGTTTTTTTTAAACTTTAGATCTCTGATCCACTTGGTGTTTATTCTTTTGTATGCTATTAAGTATAGATCCAATGTTATCTTTTTTCAAGTGGCTACCAAGTTGTCCCAGCACCACATATTAAAAAATCTTCTGCACAGCAAAGGAAACAATCAACAGAGTGAAATTACAACCTACAGAGTAAGAGAAAAATTTTGCTAACTATGCATATGACAAGGGATTCAAGCAATTACACAGTAAAAAAACAAATAACCCTATTAAAAAATGGGCAAAGGAGCTGAATAGACATTTTTCAAAGGAAGACACAAATGGCCAACAGGTACATGGAAAAATGCTCAACATCACTAGTCATCAGGGAAATGCAAATTAAAACCACACTGAGATACCACCTCACCCCAGTTAGACTGGCCATAATCAAAAAGTGGTGAATAGCAAATGCTGGCAAGGGTGTGGAGAGAAGGGAACACCCCTGCACTGTTGGTGGGACTGTAAATTAGTACAACCACTATGGAGGTTTCTCAAACAACTACAGATAGAGCATGTACTCACTCATAAGTGGGAGCAAAAAGAGAAAGAAAGAAGGAAAGAAAGACCACAGTGATGTGTTGGACTTGCAGAGGCAGAGTACATACCTAGGGATACAAAGTGGAGTGGGGGACAGGGGGTGTGGAGGGAGATTGGGAATAATTGGGTGGGAGAGACAGGGTACATTTGTGATCTGTGGTAATG
>NW_007726280.1:0-510 GCF_000696425.1 Galeopterus variegatus | reverse complement strand
GGAGGGAGATTGGGAATAATTGGGTGGGAGAGACAGGGTACATTTGTGATCTGTGGTAATGGGCATGCTGCCAGTATGGATCTGCCCTTTACATCTAGGGCACAAGGGGGGACAATCAGCTTTGCATCTAATGAATATTCATAACCAATAAAAAAAAACTATGTCCCAGTGATGTGAAATACTAACTTCATCATATACTAAAGTTCCATATACTTGGATTTATTTACATACTTTCTATTCTATTCTATGTGTATGTTTATTCACTTGCCATTATTGCATTGTTTTAACTATACAGACTTTATAGTATGCTTTAATGTCTAATAGGGCTATTACCACCACATCCTCTTTGCAGTTTTTCCTTTTAAGAGTATTCTTCACTACATTTGCAAGCTTGTTTATCCCCATGAAGTTTAGTATCAACTTCTCTAGTTCCATTATAAAAGCTTGATGGTATTGGGACTGTGTAAAATTTATAAATTAACTTATGAAGAACTGACCTCTTCATTATGT
>NW_007726279.1:926671-929481 GCF_000696425.1 Galeopterus variegatus | reverse complement strand
AGCTAAAAAATAAACAAATTAATTGACCCACATACACACACAAAAAAAAACCTGGGGGGGGGTGAAGAAGATATAACAACTATACCTTTTTGAAGTTGTTATAACAAGCAAACAGAAAGGACATTCTTTGGGGGGGAGGGGAGAGAGGGAGTAGGGAGGGAGGTGTCAGTGATGGGCCATAATAATCATATACATTGTATATTGACAAAATAANAACAATAACATATTTTTGCACATTAAAAAAATTAAACAAAACTAACACAACAAATTATTAGAATTAAAAAGTGATTTAGAGAGGTTACTGGATACAAGATCAATATACTAAAATTAATTTCATGTTTACATACTAGCAACAAAGGGTTAGAAAATGTAATTTTAAAAAGATATATTTGTACAATCAATATGCTTTAATAAAAATTTTTTAAAGATATATTATTGACGATAACATCAAAATTAAATACCTAGGAATAAACTGCATGAGAGACATCTAAGACATTTACACAGAAAGCTATCAAACAGCATTAAGAGAAACTAAAGAAAGCCTAAATAAATGAAGAAATATAGCATGCTCATGGATTGGAAGATTCATTATTAAAAAGATGTCAGTTCCCCAAACTGATCAAGGTTATCCCCACATAGATTTAAGGCAATCCAAATAAAAATTCTAGCAGTTTGAGTGTTTGTCTATGTATGTTTAACTTGACAAACTCTTTATCTTAGCAAAGAGCTAGGAATAGACAGGATATTCNGGGGGGGGTGAAGAAGATATAACAACTATACCTTTTTGAAGTTGTTATAACAAGCAAACAGAAAGGACATTCTTTGGGGGGGAGGGGAGAGAGGGAGTAGGGAGGGAGGTGTCAGTGATGGGCCATAATAATCATATACATTGTATATTGACAAAATAAAAATTTAATGAAAAAAAAAAGTGGCTAGATGCCACAATCACCATGCAGGTGGCCTCCCAGCCACTCAAGTGCATTGACACAAGGAGAGTCTCCAGCAGAGACCAAAGAAAAGAAGAGGATGTCTCTTTCCACAAAGCCCATTCCAGAGTGATAGAAGAAGCATCTGTTCTACGATAACAGTGGGAGACCTGAACACACCTCCCTCAGCACTGGACAGATCATCTAGGCAACAAATCAACAAAGTAATTGTTACTCTTTCAGAAAGAGAGAAGAAACCTAGGGTTATCAGAAATGGGAGTGGGAGGGAAAGAGGGATGGGGAGAGATTGGATAAGGGGTATAGAGGGTTAGAAATCTTTATTCTCATTTGATTTTTAGAATAGGGTTTTTAGGTAATGCATGTATGCAGCAACAGTCCTTGATTAAGAGACAATGGTCTACAGCCAGCAGGCAAAAGTCCATCTAATCAACTCTAATCACTGTTTAAGTATGGGACTGTATACTTTAATGATTTTAGAGCTAACAGGTGTTGACATAACAATCCTGTTAAGAGATTTTAAAGAATTGCTGTAGGGAAAAATGTGAAAAATGTTTGCTAATGGTAAGCTGTCTGTTGATGGAAACTTTAGAGACAATTATACTTAATTTAATCATAAGAATGTAACTTTTGCTTAAAGCATTTCAGGAGAGGTTATATTTTAGAGAATGATAGCAGTTTGACCAACTTAGCTTTTCACAAATTGTACTTTGGAATGTCATTTTTAATTTTAATGATGTTACTAGTTTCCATTGTATAAGCTATACTTAGCCATAGGTAACTTTTGTCACATGGCCCATGTATTTGTGTCCTTTTGAAATGATTGAATCAACTGCTTTTTCTTGTGAAATTTCCTTCTCTTTACAATAAAAAACAGAAGCTAACTTTAGATCAGGGCTGTACCCAGTTTCCTCCTTCTGAGGAGTTGCTGAGGTGCAGTCCTTTCAGGATTCTCATTGCATTCATGTTGCTTTGAGTTATCCTTTTGTGCATCTCCATTACACAGCGAGAAGTGTAACAAGGGGGCATAAAGAATAAGTATGATTTGTAATAATATATATGCTAATAATATTGATTTGATCAACATACATCAATGTTGAACCCCAAAAATATGTATAATCAATTATGATTCAATAAAAAATAAATATTTTTTAAATAAATAAATAAAAGGATGGAAAAAGAAATATCATGAAAACTGGTATAGCTATATTAGTTTAAGACAAAATAAATTTTAACACAAAAAGCATATGAGAGATAAAGACATGTGTTTCATAATGGTAAAAGTTTCAATTCACCAGGAAGATATTGCATGCTAAATTTGTACTCACCTAATAATAAAGTCTCAAAATATGTACCACAAATATTGACAGAACTACAAGTAGGAATAGACAAATCCACAATCATAGTGAGAGATTTTAAAACTCTACCCTTGGTAACTGATAGAAGAAATAGACAAAAATGGAAGAAGGATATAGAAAATTTGAACTACACAATTAATAAATTTGGTTTAATTTACATACACAGAACACTGTACAAACGACTGTCAAATAAAAGTTCTAAGTTACAGGAACATTTACAAAAGTGACCATATGCTCAGCCCTAAAGGAAGTATAAAAAATGTCAACAGAATGAAATAATACAAAGTATGTTATCTGACCACAGAGGGATCAAGTTATAAAGCATCCTTCTAATGACCGTGCAGGAACTTAGAAATCAGCATGGCACAGGAGGCTTTACCCAGTGCAATAATAAGAAGGCTTCCTTCACAAAAGGATTGAAAAGGAGACATTAAACTTTGATTATTTAACAATAACATATTTTTGCACATTAAAAAAATTAAACAAAACTAACACAACAAATTATTAG
>NW_007726279.1:904477-926232 GCF_000696425.1 Galeopterus variegatus | reverse complement strand
GAAACTAAAGAAAGCCTAAATAAATGAAGAAATATAGCATGCTCATGGATTGGAAGATTCATTATTAAAAAGATGTCAGTTCCCCAAAATGATCAAGGTTATCCCCACATAGATTTAAGGCAATCCAAATAAAAACTCTAGCAGTTTGAGTGTTTGTCTGAAAAATTTTTTAAAGATATATTATTGACGATAACATCAAAATTAAATACCTAGGAATAAACTGCATGAGAGACATCTAAGACATTTACACAGAAAGCTATCAAACAGCATTAAGAGAAACTAAAGAAAGCCTAAATAAATGAAGAAATATAGCATGCTCATGGATTGGAAGATTCATTATTAAAAAGATGTCAGTTCCCCAAACTGATCAAGGTTATCCCCACATAGATTTAAGGCAATCCAAATAAAAATTCTAGCAGTTTGAGTGTTTGTCTAAGATTTAAGGCAATCCAAATAAAAACTCTAGCAGTTTGAGTGTTTGTCTGTGTATGTTTAACTTGACAAACTCTTTATCTTAGCAAAGAGCTAGGAATAGACAGGATATTCCTAAAGCAGGAAGAAGAAAAGAAGGTGCAGAAGGAGAAAGCACAGAAAGAGAAGGAAGCAGGTGAGGACAAGGAAGAGAAAGACAGCAACGGCAATAAGTGGGAAGACTTGCAATGACAGATATCAAATTTTATTATTAAGCTACAGTAATTAATACAGGTGTATTGGCAAAAGGAAAAATACACCAACTGAGCCAAATAAAGAATCCAGAGACAGAACCATCCTTGAATGTCACTCAATTTATGACAAAAATTGTACTACAGAGCAGTAAAGAAAGGACAATTTTTTCAATAAATGGTGTTGAGTCAATTGGCTTTCCATAAGAAAAAAAGAATTGACCTTTATCTCACACCGTACAGAAAAATTAACTCCAGATACATATGAATGGTAAAATCAAAGATTATAGAAGGTAACAAAATATCATCATAGTTTTGGGGTAGGGAAATATTTTCTTAGATAATTTATAAAAACAACTACATATAAAGAAAAAGATTGCTAATTTGATTACATTAAAAATAAAAACTTCAGTTAATCAAAAGACATCATTAAGAGAGTAAAAAACGAGTCTGGTCTAGATGGCAGTATAGACAGTCCCTAGCGTCACTCTCTCCCACAAATCAATGAATTTACAACTATAAAAATGTAACAACAGCCAAGCTGGGGCCACTAGAGCTCAGGGGAAGAGGAGGAGAGACCTGTGGAGTGCATAAAGGCAAGAGAAATCACGATGAGCGAAAGAAAACACTGCTCAGTGTTTCAGGCCACGGCTGCTTTAATACTGGAGCTGCTGAGCTCATGGAGCAGGAGCCAGCAGAAACCACAGCTTGGTCCTCTAGATGAAGTTGCTTAGAGGCGGCAGGGGAGAAGAGGGCCTTGGTGGCCCCCAGGACAGCAAGACCACTAATAGGGTTCCTGCAAACCCACACAGGAGCAAGGAGCCAGAACAACTGAAAAAAGCAGCCATTCAGAGGCTGGTGAGTCATCACAAGGGAACGGAGCACAGCCTGTCCCATGGGAAGTGTTTGGAGCACAGGCGGTGGGGGCGACGGGCCCACTGGGAGAACGCTGGGACACAGCAAGGACAGCTGACCCACCCCCCAATCAGCACAGAACCACTCAGAGGAGACTGGTTAGGAATGCAGATTTGCATGGGGTGCAGTTTGATGAAAAAACTCAGGCCCAGATGAGAGTTTCTACACAACCCAAGTACACTGAGTCTCTGGAGAGCCGGAAGTACCTATAATGTCAACCATTAAACCCTGAGCTGCACAAAAAGTCTTCCCTAGGGAAAAAGCAGCAAAGCAGCAATTTAGCTCAACCACACAGCTCAAGCACTGGTTCCCACAGGAAGTTCCCCCATTTTAGAAGTAAGCAAAGGACAAAAAATTAGTTCCAGCCCAGGGACACCACCAGTGCCTCAGGGCCTGCCCATGGACCTAGGGCATGGAGCTGGAGACCAGACCCCACTCCCACATTCAGGCACACCACCACCACCCCAGGGCCCTGCCCAGGGGTCCGGGGCAGGGAGCCAGGGACTGGACCCCTCCACCCACAACCAGGCACACCGCCAGCACCAAGGAACATGCCAAAAACATCACCTCCATGTGGGTGGCCCACCACAGTAACCACGGCTGCCACAAAAGTGGCTAGACATCACAACCACCATACGGATGGTCCACCAGCCACTGGAGTGCATTGACACAAGGAGAGTCACCAGCAGAGACCAAAGAAAAGAAGAGGATGTCTCTTTCCACAAAGCCCATTCCAGAGTGACAGAAGAAGCATCTGCTCTACGATAATATTGGGGGACCTGAACACACCTTTCAGCATTGGACAGATCATCTAGGCAGCAAGTCAACAGAGTAACCATTACTCTTTCACAGGGAGAGAAGAAATCTAGGGTTATCAGTGATGGGAGGCAGGAGGGAGAGGGGATAGGGAGAGATTGGACAAGGGGCATTAAGAATAAGTATAATTTGTAACAATGTACATATTAGTAGTACTGATTTGATCAACATATGTCAACACTGAATCCCAAAAATATGCATAATCAACTATTATTCAATAAAAAAATCAATTTTATTTATTTATTTATTTATTTAAAAAAATACTTTTTCAAAGTTAATAGGAGAAATAGTAAGAAAAAAAAGAGTTAAAAAATAACCCCCTCACTGACCAAGCACCAAAAAAAAAAAAGAGAGAGAGAGAGAGTATGAAAAATAAAAAAGGATATAGATAGCTGACAAATATTATATAAAGAGGAAATACAAATAGCCCATAAACATATGAAAAAGTGTTCAACTTCATTAGTAATCAGGGAAATGCAAATTATAACCACAATAAGGCTTGAAAGTGGCTAAAATTTTCAAAATTAACAAAACAAAGTATTGCCCAAGAAGTGAAATATAAGACAAAAAGAACTCTCCTACACTGATAATGGGAGTACAAATTAGTACAACCACTTTGGAAAGATGTTTGCCATTATCCATTGAGGTGGATATATGCACACCCTCTGATCCAGCAATTTCACCCTAGGCATACATAACAGAAATGTGTGCATGTGTGCACCAAAAGACAGTAGAACGATGTTCATAGCAGTATAATTTATTACAGCCAAAAAGCAGTAACAACCCAAATGTTCATTAACAGTAGAACGGATCAGTAAACTGTGGTACATTTATTTGGTAGAATACACATAGCGATAAAAATTAACAAACTACAGTTATCCTCAACACCATGGACAAATCACATACATACACACACTCATGCACCCTACTAAATAATGGATGATTCCACTTCTATAAAATTCAAAAACAGACAAAACTAATCTCTGGTGCTGGAAGTTAGGTCAGTAGTTAGCTCTAGAATAAAAGGAAGAGAAAATCATTGACGGGGAATACGTGGTGGGAAGTGTTCCATGTACACTTGTAATTTATGTGTTTTTCTGTATGTGTATAATGTACTAATAAAAAGGTTTTAAAACACTTTAATTATGTGGAAATAAAATCAAGATAATTTAAAGATAATGAAGAACTTAATAATGGGGAAGTTATGACATAAAAGCACTAGTAGACCTTCCCATACTCAACTTGCATACAACTCAAGAATCCAATTACACTATGTGGGGTTAGAGATTCAGTAGCCTAAACCAAAGTTTAACCCTGTGCTCTCTTTAGTTACTCTCTATCTACTTTTACAACAGTCTCTATCGTGGGGAATGCATGTCTTGCACCCCACCTTTTGTTTCATAGTTCAAATGGAAAATAAAGAATAACTGACACTGCTCTTTGCTAACAAAGGCTAAATTATTTACTAGTTGAGACGTTGTAACAAAAAATTGCTAAAAAATTTCCTTCTCCCCCACAGAAGCAGAGCTGCATAGAAGAACACCACAAGGGCTATTTTCATTATCAAGAAACTTAAGTTATAATTTCTTGCATCTTTTTTAACAGGAGAAAAAACATTTTAATTATGTAGACATGGGAGTCTCAAAAATATATGAGACTCTAATTTTTTTATCTTTAAGACACATACTTAATGACCAAAATAACTGGAGTAGTTGTCATTGACATACACTAATAAATCAAAGAGAAGTAAACATTAGAGATCAACAAATCCTCGTTATTTGATCTTCTTCATATGAGCTATAAACACACCTACCTTAACTATGTTTAAAAAGCAGTACATAATTTATAGATATATATAGTACAGTAAAATTATGGTGAATTACTAAAAATAATTAAATCTACGTGTGTTCCTAGTGTTATTCTTTAAACTTTTCTGTATTTAAAATTTTTATAATAAAAGGTTGGGTGGAATCTAATATAATTACATACAATATGATCTTAATTTTATTTTAAAATGTGCATTAAAAAAATGAAGAGAAATACACCAATGTTACCAATGGTCATTTCTGGGTGGTGGTATTTTTTTTTCTTCCTTACATATTGCTGTAATTTTTCTATAAGCGAATTTTCCTTTTATAAAAGAATAAAACTTACTTTTTAAAGAGGAAGTAAATCACTGTGAAAATATACAAAAGTTGCTGGTCCCTAAGAAAGCATTTAATCCTTGAGCTTCCAAGTCCATGAAATCCTGTCTCCACATAATTTTTATTATTAAGAGTATCTGGGATCATAGTGCCAACTAAATACTGATGATACCCTTTGGTATGTCTATCATTGCAGAAAAATTCTAATGTTCTAGCTAAAGTTTAATTAAAGAACTGAATTGACAAAAGTGACATCATACTCATTAGAGGAGAAAAATGTGCGGTTTAGATTCAAGCTGTGCCTCTTATAATGTGTGTGAATTTAGGCACATTACTTAAACTCTGTGTCCCACTCCTCACCTGTACAACTGAAATAAGAAAACCTACTTCCCAAGATATTTTATGAGGATTAATTGAGTAAATATCTGTAAAACCTAATATGGTGATTGGCCTATAAATTGTGTTCAATTAGGAGAAGGCTAAAAACTTAGATAAGATAATAAGCTAAACAAATGTCTAACAAGCAGCCAGTGCTGGATAAATAGTAATATACAGATCAGAATGATTCATTTTTTCCATGATCTTTTATTTCCTACCTAGAATGCCACAGTCTACTGGAAGGGGAGTTCCAGGAAAGCTATTTCTCCAGTGCCTAGGATGGTGCCTGGCAAGCAGCATACATGTCAGAACACATTGTTGAAAGAATGGAGATATGGACATATGATTGCAAGGACAGGTTGAAGAATGAATGCCTTTAAAGATATCTTGGTCAGATAGCCCAAGAGACAATGGAAGACTTGCTCTGATCTTAATAGGCATTTATCTCATAGATTCTGAAAAAGCATTTGACAAAATTCAACACCCCTTCATGATACAGACTCTCAACAAATTAGGTGTAGAAGGAAAGTATCTCAACACAATAAAAGTCATTTATGACAAGCCCACCGCCAGAATCATCCTGAATGGGGAAAAACTGAGGGCCTTTCCCTTAAGAACAGGAATAAGACAAGGATGCCCACTCTCTCCACTACTATGTAACATAGTACTAGAGGTACTAGCCAGAGCATTCAGGCAAGAGAAATGAGTAAAGGGAATCCAGATTGGAAAAGACAAAGTCAAACTGTCTCTATTTGCAGATGACATGAGACTGTATATAGAAAAACCTAAAGACTCTATCAAAAAACTCCTAAAGCTAGTTAATAACTTCAGTAATGTTGCAGGACACAAAATAAATGCCCCCAAATCAGTTGCATTTATATACTCAAATAACCAACTAACAGAATGAGAAATAAAGTAAGTCCGTTTACAATTGTCACCAAAAAAAAAATAAAATACCTAATAATCAGTTTAACAAGGAGGTGAAAGACCTCTACAATGAGAACTAATAACCACTTCTGAAAGAAATTAAAGAAGACATGAAAAGATGGAAAGATATTCCATGCTCCTGGATTGGAAGGATTAACATCATGAAAATGTCTATACTACCCAAAGCGATCTACAGATTCAATGCAATCCCTATCAAAATACCAAAGACATTCTTCACAGAAATGGTAAAGACAATCTTACCTTTCATATAGAACAACAAAAGACCCTGAATAGCCAACGCAATCCTGAGCAAAAAAAAATAAAGCCGGAGGCAAGGCATAACACTACCTGACTTCAAATTATACTACAAAGCTATTGTAACCAAAGCAGCACGGTACCGGTATAAAAATAGACATTCAGACCACTGGAACAGAATTGAGAACCAACCCAGAAATCACCCCTCAGGCTTATAGCCATCTGATATTGGACAAAGGCAACAAAAATCTACATTGGGGAAAAGACTGTCTCTTCAACAAGTGGTGCTGGGAAAACTGGATATCCATCTGCAGAAGAATGACACTAGATATGCATCTCTCACCACACACTAAAATCAACTCAAAAATGGATGAAAGACCTGAAACTGTAAAATTACTAAGGGAAAATATAGGTGAAACACTCCAGCAACTAGGTCTGGGCACAGACTTTATCAACAGGAGCCCAAAAGCACAAGCAGCAAAAGAAAAAATAAACAAATGGGACTACATCAAACTAAAAAGCTTCAGTACAGCAAAGGAAACAATCAACAGAGGGAACCAACAACCTGAAGAGTGGGAGAAAACTTTTGCTATCTATGCATCCGTCAAGGTACTAATATCCATAATATACAAGGAACTCAAACAATTATATAGTAAAAAAAATAACCCAATTAAAAATGGGCAAAGGAGCTGAATAGACATTTTTCAAAGGAAGACATACAAATGGCCAACAGGTACATGAAAAAATGCTCAACATCACTAGTCATCAGGGAAATGCAAATTAAAACTACATTGAGATACCACCTCACCCCAGTTAGACTGGCTATAATCAAAAAGACAGTGAATTACAAATGCTGGAGAGGGTGTGGAGAGAAGGGAACACTCCTACACTCTTGGTGGGACTGTAAATTAGTACAACCACTATGGAAAACATTATGGAGGTTTCTCAAACAACTACAGGTAGATCTTCCATATGATCCAGCAAACCCTCTTCTGGGTATATACCCAAAGGAATGGAAATCATCATGTCAAAGGGATACCTGCACTCCCATGTTCATCACAGCTCTGTTCACAACAGCCAAGACATGGAACCAACCTAAATGTCCATCGATGGATGATTGGATAAGGAAACTGTGGTATATATACACCATGGAATACTACTCTGCCATAAAAAAGAATAAAATACTCCCATTTGCAACAATATGGATGAGCCTGGAGAAACTTATGTTGAGTGAAATAAGCAAAGCACAGAGGGATAAATACCACATGTACTCATAAATGGGAGCTCAGAGAGAAAGAAGGAAAGAAAGACCACAGTAGTGCATGGACTTGCAGAGGGAGAGAGCACACCTATGGATACAAAGTGGAGTTGGGGGGAAGGGGAGCAGGGAAAGGAGGTTGAGGATAATTGGGTGGGGAACATGGGGTACAAATGCAATTTGTGGTAATAGGTATACAGCCAGTATGAATCTGGCCCCCACATCATGGGGATGAGGGGTGACAATCAGCTTTGTATGTCATGAATATTCCTAACCAAAAAAATTAAAAATAGGCATAGGCTGAGCTATTTCAGTGAAGACAGGTTTGGCTAGCCCTTCCTGCAGGCTATATCCACAGGGGTAAATGGAAGCAGCTGTCAGTCTGCTGGGCTTCTGGGGTGCTCTGAACAGGCAAATCTCACCAAGTGGCTTCTCCATTTTAAAACCAGTACCCGGTCTCCCTTTGCCATTAAGATAAAATCTGAACTCCTTCACGGGCCCTATCAGCCTTTCTGCTTACCTCTGGCTACTCTACTCTCACTCCACTGTCTACCTGCGTTTGACTTTTTCCAGTTCCTAAACACTATCATGCTATCTTTTGCCTCCAAGTCTGAACCCATGCAGTTCCTTCTGCCTCAAACTCACATTTTATCCACTCATGGCTCACTCTCCTTCTGACATCTAGTATGTATACACCCTTCAGGTATCAGCTTAAATGTCACTCACCCAAGAAGCTTTCTTAACAAATACCCCTCCCCAAATTTTGTCTTCCCACAGCTCTCTGTATTTGCTCTACCTTAGCATTTATTACATTGTAAGGCAGTTTCTGGGTCTCTCTCCCACAACCAGAATGTAAGCTCCAAGATGCTAATTTTAGTCTGTTCTGTTCACTGCTTTACCACCAGTGCCTAGAATGATGCCTGGCTAATAGCAGACACCCCATAAATATTTATTAATTTCCATATCTATACTGTATTAAGCTTCATGAGGTCAAGCCTTGTGTTGGTTCCTGTATCCTCAACAAAAGTACGTGTCTGGCACATAGAAGTTACTCATCAAATATTTACCAACTGAATTTATTGGATACTGATTACCCATTCATACATCATATAAATTAAGTACTTATTTCAAGATCTAATGACATTTCACCTTTATTCTATCATTGCTTCCAAATTTCTTGCTGCTTTTACATTCAAATTATTCACTTAGCAACACTTAAACATTTTCTCCTATCAGTGATACAGAACACCAATGATACCAATTTTAAAAATTTACTTACTATTTACCTTCGTTGTTTTATTAAAGTTATTGTTACCACTTATTCTGTGTTTAGAATAAGCCCACCAAAAGCCATCAAAGCCCAAACAGCAGGTGATGGAGTTTGGATGTGTTGTCCCCACCAAAACTCATGATGTGGAAATCTGATCCCCCATGTGGCAGTGCTGGAAGCTGTTTGAGTCATGGGGGCAGATCCCTCATGAATGGATTAATACTCTCTCTGAGGGGAAGTGGGATTAATGAGTGAGTTCTCACTATTAGTTCCCGTGAGAGGTTGTTGTTTAAAAGACCCTGGCACCTCCTCTCTCTCTCTCTTGCTTCCTCTCACCATGTGATCTGCTTGTACCCACCAGCTGCCTGCCACTTTCCACCATGAGTAGAAGCATCCTGAGGCCCATGCCAGATGCAGCTGTCCCAGAATCGTGAGCCAAACAAACCTCTTTTCCTTATAAATTACCCAGTCTCATCCATGAGTAGAAGCAGCCTGAGGCCCATGCCAGATGCAGCTGTCCCAGAATCGTGAGCCAAACAAACCTCTTTTCCTTATAAATTACCCAGTCTCAAGTATTTCTGTTATAGCAACACTAAATGGACTAAAACAGCAGGTATTAATATCTCTAACACTTGACTTTAAATCTTTCATCAGGAACACAAATCAGACACCTGAATTATATTAAATCTCCTTCGAACCACCTCAAATCACCTTTGTAAAGCCAAGTATGCCAACAAATAGTAGATTCTCAGAACATCAGCATACAATCCTACAATAACTTGAATAAAAGCTAACCTTGCAAAAATATCCACCTTTCCATTTTCAGAAAAACATGTATACAATTAAGTGGGGTGAGAAGGTGGGCAGGGGCAACAGAAACTTTATTATCTATAGGTTTCCTCTTTGATTTTACAGTATATAAACATAAACAAGCCCCTAAGACCTGGGGGTTCTTTGTTTGTTTTGCAGGGGGTTGGGGTAGATATCTGTCATTATATTTAGTATTTACCTCTCATTAATTCCATCAAGATTCATCAATTGTTGACTCTTCCTAACCAACTAGGCTATCAGGATCATTTAATTTTTACCTAGTGCATGAGCTGGTAATGTTGAAAGTGCTAAAAGTCTTAGAGCAGGATTAGCCAGTTGGGGTTTTTGCTAACTGAGGAGCAAACCTACAGCATTACTCTCACTGCTCATGCCTTTGTACTGAATGTTAGCAAGAGTTAAGACCATAGGCAGGTTGCATAGCAAATGGGATTGGAACTTGGGCAATTGCTATGCTGTCATAAACACTTTTGAAATTAATTTTAGCTGATTTTTAAACCACCTAGTTTCAGAAAGGATTTATGACAATGTCTAAAGGCACAGTAAACATAATCCAGCAAGATAAAAATATATATACAAGTAGAAATACAGGAGAAATAAAGACGGGGCATCACAGGGCTCTTCTCTTCTTACCTGTGTACTGCAACCCCCTGTACTCGCTTATTGCCCCAGGAGGTTTTAAATTGGGCCAGTAGTGGAAAAGCATTTGCACAGCTGGAGGTTTCACTTGTGAAGGCCCGTAGGCGATCACATACAAAAGATCCTAAGGGAAACATGAAGCATATTTTGACTTAGCATCATCAAATAAAAATAAAGGTATCTCATTCAATATTACCAAAGCAGTGAAAACTCCAATAGAGAGGTTGAGGTGGGTAATTTCCCTGGGATCTCATCATCCAGGATGCATTACAGATTAGATCACGTTTTAATTTGTTTATTGATCTGTCCGTAAATGAGCCCCCAGGTAGAGTTCAAAGAACACTATCTTTTAACAAATTCTTCTCCAATGAGATAATGTTAAAGATTTCAGAATAGCATAAGTCAGTTTGCCAAACACTGCATTTTTAAAAAATATTTTCCTAATCACATTTTGTAGCAATTCACATTTCCTATTAGAAAGAAGACAGATTCTCAACCAACCTTTCAAATTATATAAAACTATTTGTCATGAATATAATAACTGCTTAATTCCCAGAATAAGATACATCCAATTACTTTATGTCAAGACACTCTGTCCTTATAATATCATTTCTGCTTTAAGTGATAATTAACCAGTAAAGAATTATAGGTTTTGCCACATCAAAATAATAGGACATCAATAAAAACAACCTAAACAACATATTAAATGCAAACAATTTTTACTATATCATATAAATAAGTTTGTGAGGAGGGTTAAATTTGACCCAAAACTTACTTTCCAGACTTCTTGTTTATATTTCATGAGACATTCCAGTAATTGACAATGATATACTGTAAGGAAGAAAACATAATTTGTACATGAAACGTAAATACCAGACAAAACATTCTTTGAGATATAATAAACTACTTTGGTATGACTTTTCATACTAATCATTAAATTAGAAGTGACTTATCTCCTTATGTTTATACAGTACTTTTCAGAAATCATGTAAGCCCTTGACTTTATCAAGCTCTTTTCAAAGTATTTATTTACTCTATTGAGAAGTATTTCATACATCATATTAACAGAGGATATATTAAGAAAAGTCTCTAGTAATCATATTTCTATAACATAAACTTGTATCAATGTAATGAAGAACTACATAAGGGGAAAAAATAGCCCAATAGGATCATAAATAAAAGCTCATATTTATTGAGTATCCATGATTTGCCAGGTATTGTGCTAAGAGCTTTATATATATTATCTCATAACCACCATGTTACAATCAGGAAACTGAGGATTAGTTTCCTATTTTGCCCAGTGTTGAAGAGATAGCAAGTGACAGACTGATGGATTAGAATTGGAGCTTTACCATTTGATCATCAATTCCATCTTGTAAAAGAATTTTTAAAAGCTGCACAACAGCAAGCCTCCTTGATTTGCCTATCTTCACTTGGGGAAGATACAGTACCTTCATCCTAGCTAGGTGCCTGTTTGACACCTTCCTTAATCTATATTCCAAGCTTATCATGACACTGAAGCAGGTCTCACTTTCGTCACCAATGGCCTCTGTGGTGGTCTATCCAGTGGAAATTTTTCAGTGTGCATCTTACTTAACTTTTCAGCAGTACTCAGTACGGCTGACCATTGTCTCCTTTTTAAAACACTATTCCTTGGCCTCATGACATGACAAGAGTCTCTCCTATCATCTGTGGTGCACAGCGTTGTTGCTACTCAACTGCTATCAACAACCCTTTCTTCCTCATCCACCTGCCAATATACAAACTACGAAAGCAAGATACTTTCCCAGACACCCTTGCAGCTGGAGATAGCCATATGACTCAGTTCTAGACAGTAAGAACTAAGAGAGAATCTACTGGGGAACTTCTGAGACTTTTTTTTTCTCAGATAAAAGTAAAAAGGGACCAGGAAGCCTTTCTCTAATGACCTTGACTGATCCTATTACCTTTTTTTGGATGTGGTTATATGAGGAAATAATAAACTCCACTGTGGCAGCCACCTTGCAAACACAAGGGGGAGTCCAAAAGAAACACAAAAATGCCATCTAACCCCCCTGATATTGTGGAGATATCTTCAAGGCTTAATAGTGGGCTATTAAGTAAATGACAAACATGCTTGTAGTTTAAAGCCTCTGTTAGTCAGCCACAGAAATCCTAATAAATACAATCTCTCTTCTCCTTGGCTATCTCATCTTCCTCGACTGGGCCACTGTCTGCTGGAATTTCTGAAAGCTTGGTCATGGAACCACGCCACTTTTCATTCTATGCTCTCTCCTGAGCAACCTCACACTCATTCAACTTCAGTACCCATCTATGTGCAATTCACTGAAGGTCACTGGACACTTAAGTGTAGGCTCAAAGTTCTTTACCTCTAGTCTAAAGCTCTGTTCTGAGCTCCAGACCCACAATACAACTATATAATTACCATCTTCTCTTAGATGTCTCAAAGATACCTTGAATACAGCATGTCCAAAACAGCTCTCATGATCTTCCCTCAGAAGCCCGAAGTTCTTCCAGCAGTGCTTCCTTTATCAGTGAATAGAACCACCATGCACCAGCTATTGCAAGCCAGGAACCCATTATATCCAATATGTCACCAAGTCCTACCAATTTTACTCTCTAAATAGCTCTCAGATAGATCCACTTTTCTCAGTTTCAACTGCCCCTGCCTTTAGCATGCCCAGACAAATGCAGTGACCTCTTCTTTGGTCAATTTATATTCAATCTGGCCTCCTTTCAATCCATTCTCAACTGCAACCAGCTAGACACACACATATGCTCAAAGTTCTTCAGGGGCTTCCCATTGGACTCGGAGTAAACACAGGTCTCCCTAACACTGCCCCAACATCCCACACGTTCTGACCAATGGAACTCTAAGTCTCATCTCACACCAGGCAGCCCTCACTCTGAGTTCCAGCTACACTGATCCTTCAGTCTCACCTGCTTGCCAGGTGACATGAGATTCCTCTGCTCAAACCATCCTCCTCCCCTAGTAGGCCTTGTTAACACTGTTCATCCTTCAGATCTCAAACCAAAGGTTACTTCCACAGAGAAGCCATCCCTGACCTCCCCAATAAAAGCAAAATCCCTTTTTATAGAGACTCATAGCACAACACACTTGAAGCACTTGTTGCAATTGAAACTTTACACTTGATTTTATAATTATTTGATTAATAGTTTCTCCTCCCCCTCCCCCAACCATATGATAAGCTTCATTAGATAAGGGCAGCGGTCAGTTCTATTTTGCTAACCATAATGTCCCCAGTGCCTGGTACATAGTGGATACTCAGTAAGTATTTATTGACTAGTCACTCTAGAATTGGAATGTTGTTCTAAAGCCATCACTGACTTCTCAAATGCAGATGTTCCAGGACACTTTCTCTTACAGAGCGTCTGCTATTCTCCATGGGTCTGCTACAAGAATCCTGTTCAGGGCAGTCCACTGACTGCCCCATGAACAGACATGGAATGTCCCTTTGTTTAAACTGCTTTCCCCTCCCAGAATTCCCACTTACCCTATCAATCAACTCTGTCCATGTTTAAGAGCCATACTTTGCTCAAGTGACATAAAGCCTTTTCCAATCATTTCAATCCATAGAACTCTCTCCCTCTGATGAATTAACACTGTCTGCAGTATTTATTTGGCATTTTCCATGTACTACTTTACATTGCTATTTAATGATTTATGTGAATATACCTGATCTTCCCAGATGGACATAAGTTCCATAGCAAGCACCAAACCTTACATTTCTGTGTTGTTTTCATCATGCCTAGCACAGAGCCCTGTACATAGAAGTTACTCGATGAATGCCTGTTATTTGAGCAAGGACTGTGCTCTATCTGCCACTTTATGCTTCTCCCAATACAAATTCAAACATGATTATGCCCTAATACTTAGTAGCAGAGAGCCCCTGGCAAATACCGCCCCCTTCTTCACTCTGTTCCATATCACAAGACCCGTTTGGGGTCTCAAATGAATACAAATTCAAACATGATTATGCCCTAATACTTAGTAGCAGAGAGCCCCTGGCAAATACCTCCCCCTTCTTCACTCTGTTCCATATCACAAGACCCGTTTGGGGTCTCAAATGTAATTCCTAGTATAGAAAAGCTGTTTATAAACATCCCCCATGAACAAATGAAGATACAATAACTGTATCTGGCCATAGTAATTTTCCAGTGAAACATTCAACTTCAAGAAGAATATGGTAAATTGTCGAGATTAGCATTGCTGTTTATTGAGCATTTATAATGTGCCAGTCACTATGCTAAGTAAGCACTTCACATACACTTAACTCATTAAATCCTCACAACAACTTTTTAAAGTACTGCAAAAAGAATTATTCTCATTTTGCAAATGAGGAAACTTGATAGTAAGGAGGTTAAAGAACTTGCTCAAGGTTACATTAACTAGTAATTTGCAGGTGAGCTCAGGTGTGAATCCACATACATCTAACCCCAAACCACATGATTTTACCCACCCTGCTTTACTGCCTCCCAACTTGGAAATTAGGACTAAAGCCTCATGATGAGACTAACTAGATTCTAAATGAAAGGTTTTTTTCCCAGAACATAATATAGAATAAATACGACTGATATTTCGATGGTCCTATAAGCTAGAGAGAGTGAGATATGAGACTATAACTTCCCCCAAAAAACACATTTTCACTAAATTCATATAATAATCATAAGAGATTTCATACTTAAAGGATGTTATAGACTGACTGTTAGTGCCCCCTAAGAAGTTATATGCTAAATCCTAATCCCTAAGGTAATGGTATTAGGAGATGGGGCCTTTGGAAAGTGAATAGATCATAGGATTAGTGCACTTATAAAAGAGGTTCCAGAGAACTCCCTTGCCCTTTCTGCCATATGAGGACAGAGCAAAATGACAGCCATCTATGAACAAGGAAGCAGGCCCTCAGCAAACCACTGAATCTATCAGCACCTTGATCTTGGACTTCTCAGACTCCAGAACTGTCAGAAATAAATGTTTGTTGCTTATAAGCCACCCAATTCATGTTTTTGTTACAGCATCACAAATGGACTAAGATTGAAAATTGGTACTGAGAAGTGGGGTGCTGCTATAATGAATATCTAAAAATGCAAAAACAGCTTTGCAACTGGATAATAGGTAGGGGCTTGAAGAGTTTTGAGTTGCATGCTAGAAAAATCCTACACTGCTATGAATGGACCTTTAAAAGCAATTCTGGTGAAGGCTCAGAATGAAAAGAGGAGAGTTGTACAGAAAGTCTCAGTCTTTTAGAGAATAACTAAGTAATCCTGAGCAGAATATTGGTAGAAATATGGACAGTAAAGGCAATTATGATGAGGTCTCAAACAGATATGAGGAACATGTTATTGGAAACTGAAGGAAAGGCCCTCTTTTTTATAAAATGGCAAAGAACTTGGGTGAATTGTCTTCATGTCCTAGTGTTTTGTGGAAGGTAGAAATTTTAAGTGATGAAATTGGATATTTGGCTGAGGAAATTTCTTAACCAAGTGTTGAAGGTGCAGCCTGGTTTCTTCTAACTGCTTATAGTAAAATGCAAGAAGAAAAAAATGATTTAAAGACAGAACTGTTAATCAAAGAGGAAGGAGAACTAAAAGATTTGGAAAATTCCCATTCTATCTGTATTGAAAGGACGAGAAAACTTGTTAGGGAGAGAACACTGAGGGTGTAACCAAGTTAATAAGAAGATTAGTCAGCTAGGAACTATTGTCCAAAACAAGGCAAGAATGACCTCAAAGGCAATTCAGAAATCATCAGAGATGTCCCTCCCATTACGGGCCCAGAATGCAAGGGCCCTGTGGGAAGAATGGTTTCAAAGAAGAAGCCATTGGTACTTCTGAGACCTCAGGGCATGTCAACTGGCACTGCCTAACATTGCAGGCTCCAATTTTCACACTCCATAGATGTCCTAAGTGCAGCCCCTATTGCCCCAGTGCAGCATGCACTGCACCCAGCAAAGCTGGAGGGGTAGGTACAGTTGCCTTCACCTAGGTTTCAAAGGATGTCCAGGAGAGCCAGGACCCCACCCCCAGAGAGTCAGAAGCAAAGGACTGCAGCCTGCAACAGCAGGGCCCAAGCAGAGAACCACTGTAGGGGTGGAGTCACCATGGAAAGCCCCTACTAGGGCAATGGCCAGCAGGGACATGGAGGCAGGGCCACCCAAAGCCATAGGGGCAGGGACTTGGGGTCCCAACCCCTACCTGGCAAAGCTGTGGGGGCAGAACTACCATCCCAGTGGGTCCAGAAGTGGGGTCTCTGCCCCAGTGAGCCTGGGAGGCAGAGTATCAGGTCAAAGAAGATTATTCTTGAGCCTAAAGGTTTAACATTGCTTGGTTTGGGACTTATTTGGGACCCGTTACCTATTTCTTCTTTCCCATTTCTCCCTTTTGGATGGGAATATCTATCCTATGCCTGTCCCACCACTGTATTTTGGAAGCATTTAACTTGTCTGATTTCAGAGGCTCATAGCTAGAGAGGAAATTGCCTCAGGATGAATCATACCTTGAGTCTCACCCATATTGATTTAGATGATATGTACATGAGGTATCGGACTTTGCACTTTTGATTTGATGCTGGAACAAGTTAAGACTTTGGGGGTTACTGGGATGGAATGAATGTATTTTGCATGTGAAAAGGATATGAGTTTGGGGAGGCGAGGGGTGGAATGCTAAAAACTGAATGTTTGTATTCCCTGAAATTCATAAGTTAAATCCTAAACCCCAATGTGATGGTATTTAGAGGTGGCGCCTTTAGGAGGTAATTAGGTAATGAGGGCAGAGTCCTTATGAATAGGATTGGTGCCCTTATAAAAGAGGCCCCAGAGAACTCCCTTCCTTTCCACCATGTGAAGACACAGTGCCAATATGGCCATGTAGGAGCCAGGAAACAGGCCCTCACCAAACACCAAAGCTGCTGGCACCTTGCTCTTGGACTTCCCAGCCTCCAGAACTATGAGAAATAAATATTCACTATTTATAACCACCCAGTTTATGGCATTTTTGCTGTGGCAGCCCAAGCAAACTAAGACAAAAGATGACACTCCAAACTAAGGAGGATTAAGATTTTTGAAATGAAAAAAACTTTTTTCCTCATTGTGAGTAAAAAATTCAAAAATTGTTTATATGTAACTATGTAGATGGCTAAACACAGTGCCACCAAATTTGTTCACTTTCCAAATAAACATTAAATGAAAATAAAAATTGAGTTCATATATTAGTATATGAATCCAACAATCAGCCTCTTTTTAGGTCAGTTTCCCAAAGTTCATCTGCAATTATACTGATGAATAGAAACCAAACACAAGTAAGTCATGAAAACCTATCCAACATTACTAGTAATTAAAGAAATACAAATCAAAATGAGATATTATCTTTTATCTGTCCAACTCCTCTTTTTAGGTCAGTTTCCCAAAGTTCATCTGCAATTATACTGATGAATAGAAACCAAACAAAAGTAAGTCATGAAAACCTATCCAACATTACTAGTAATTAAAGAAATACAAATCAAAATGAGATATTATCTTTTATCTGTCCAACTCTGTACACATTTTTTAATACTCAATGACAGGTCACAATGAGACAAGTACTTTTATATACAACTAGTGGGAATATTGAAAATTTTTCAAGCCCTTTAACCCATTAATACCATTTTTATTAATTTATTCTAAGGAAATAATCACAAACGTAGTAAAAACTTTATGTTCAAGGATATTTATGTACCATTACAGTAGCAAATTCACTAAAATATTAACAGTGGTTATCTTTAATTGTTAGAATTACAGGTGATTTTTGTATTTCTAATTTAACTATTTTATACAATTATATTCAACCAATTTCCAGTCAATATTCTAAAATTATGTTCTCGAATATTCTAAAAATATCAATGGCCAGCAAGATCACTGCTAATAGCAATAGGCAAGGGAAATTTATTTCAACTCAAAAGTCTGTCTTCTAACACATCCTCAATTTTCTAGTCCATCAAGAGAAGTTCTCACATGAGAACTTCCAGCCTGCTTGTTTAATGTCTTCTTTAATTACTGGTTTTGGAATTAGTCAAGGCACACAAATTTCCACGTACCTGGATTGGATGTATACTGCATTGCAATCATTAGCATGGACGATGCAGAGAGATTAACATGGGCAGGAACGCCTTCTCTCCTTGAGGAACCCACTGAAACCAAAAGGTTTTTGATTAGACACAACTTAATCTCTGCATATACTTGCTACTTTACATAGAGTATGAGAGCTAAGAAGGAACTTTGAAAAAAAAGTCCCAATCCACAAAATTTGTCTTAGCATACTCATGCTACAGTTGCCACCATCCATAGTGAAAATTTACTGAGAATCTACAGGGAGGGACAACACCAGAATGTGATGTTTTATCAGAGTTGCACTTAGATGTGATCTCTACTCCCAAGATGTTTATATCTAGATGGAAAAGAAAGAAAAAACAGAATCCTCTATGTGCCCAAATATAAAAACATGGTGAAGTTTATCCAATAAGAAAGTAAAAAGAAAAGATTTTTAAACCCAACTTGAATGTATTAATTTTTAGATATGCAGATGAATTAATAGTTTACTTACAATATATAATTTATTTAGTTACAAATTTTAAATCATGTGTTATTAAAAACTAACATAGTAATTTAAAAATTGTTTTCAACTCTCATATATCATTAAACCATTTTATTCAAACCTTCACATGTAACTTAAATCATCAATGTCTTCAGTACTATGAGAACCATTTTTTAGTTTTCTAGAGCTTACCATCTTCATATCCATCTGAGTTGTTTGAAATAAAGCACTTTTTGCATTTGTGAATAACGCTGTTGCTGGACATTTTATCCTGTGCCAACAAGTATTCAATCAAAAGCAAGTTGGTTTCTTCAACATTCATCTTATAGCTGTATAATTATGGTCTCCACTTACATACTGCTTTTAAGTCATTTTAAGTGGTTTGTTTATAATGACATCAAACTCTGTATTAAATTTCTTTGTCTTTCCTTTTTAATAGGGTGTATCAGGTAACCCCTGTAAGTATTCAAAAGTAGCACGTATGGAAGTCATTTGGGGTAATATGTTGTCTCCAAAGAGTATTTTATTATTCCAAGCACAGCAATTGAGAGAGGGTCCACAATAGGAGAAACTTTACTAGGACTCAAATATAAAATGAATTCCTCCTTTCTCAGGGATAACTGCAGAAGTAGGAAAAACCTCTCCTTTTAACCAGGCTGTGTGGCAAACTGTCAAGCATGAACAAAACAGAGAATATAACACCCTCAAAAAGTCAATTTTCAATTTCCTACACATAATGGAGAAGACCACTGACATAGGCAACAACGAAAAACCAGATAATCTCAAAATCTGCTTTATTTTATTCTACATTAAAGTACAATATGTGGGGATTATATCTCACCTATATGCAAAAAGGATAAGATGACTTATATAATAAAACACACAAATGATAGAACCATTGAAACACTAATAAAAGATTTGTCACGTAATAAACTAGAGAAGACAAAGAAAATTTAACACAATTCCATTTTTGTTACATAAAGAACTCTGAACACTATATTGGACAGTGGCCTTTCCAACAGCTTTACTGAAATAAACAAACAAAAAAGATCTATAATTAAATTCTATTTACCCGAATTTGCTTTTATTAATGACTTGCAGCTGGGCTGTTGCTAACCTCCCCCCACCACCACCAAGCTGGTGATATTCAGGTAGATAAGTTAGTTTGGCTAGACAATATAAATAAGCATTAATAATTAGACAGAGGTGTGGAGATCAGTTCACTGCTCTTAGATGGTAAAGTCAATTGATTATGATTAATCAAATATGATTAACCAGGAAAAAGAACTTTGAGTCAAATGCTAAAGAATAAGATTTAGTTACTCTCAAACTTTAGCCAGGAAGCTTGTTCAAATTCAGTTTCTCGGGTACCCATATCTAGAGATTCTAACTTAGTCAGTTTGGAAAGCAGGAAACTATATGTTTAATTAATAAGCACATCAGGTGATTCTGATGCAAGCTGGCCTTGGACCTCTGTTTGAAAAGTACTACTAGAGGGATGAGAAACAAGAAAGGATACACCCAGGAAGGTATCCAGGAATGGGAGGAGTAATGCACGCCCCTTATGCCCTTTGTTTAAAAAAAAGAAAAAGAAAAGAAAGCCCAGTCTCAGATGTACTCATGAAAAAAGAACATATATATTCTATATCCATTCCTTTTGGGACCAGTGTTTTCACTTTTGTTTAAATTCATCTCAAATTTTTTAATAATAAGCATTTCTCAACAATGAAAAGTACTGTTAAGAGAGGCTGAGAATCACTGTGCCTGGAGGCCTTCGAAAATGGGAGAGATGCCCAAATGTTTCAAATGATTTAGGTGAAGTCTATTTGGAGAACGGCCCAAATGGCTCAGCGAGCTTTGGATGTCCCTGCTACCCCAAGAAATCCATGCTCTCCCTCGAATATGGCCAGCCATAAAACCAAAAGCATTTCCCTGGCTCCAGTCCTAGGAAATTGGCTCCAATGCTTATATAAACAGACAGTACCTTGCAATTTCCTTATAACAGACTGAATAAAATCACTGAAATTCTAATTTAATAAATATGCACAGGCACACATCATTTATTGAATCTTGTTAAAAAGGCATGATATAAACAGATGTGCAGCTTGTCCCTATGAGGATGTAAAAAGCCAAAACAACATACAATAAAAGGAAGAAGATAATCAAAATAAGATTTTTACATTTAATATTGTGCTCAAGAAATACAATTAAAAGTTTTCAGTCTTATTCCTCATCCTCCCAACACCACAAGAACAATCAATATCATGAATAGTAACAATACTTTAACATGTTCCTGCATTTTATAATTCCTAACGTATTATCATTCCTAATTATAATTCCTAATGTATTATCATGTACAGCTCTTATATGATTTTCACCCAAATAAGTAAACATATGGGAAAAGCCATTTTATAAAAGAGAGAACAAATTATTTGCATGAGTGCACCAATCTAATTATTAGGACTACAGTCTAAGTCACTCAGCTTCACAGTTAATGCTCTGGTCACTTATTCATTCATGAGGTTTTTTGGTTGTTTGTTTGTTGGTACCTCCTGTGTACCAGGCACTGTTCTAGGCCCTGTAGATACAGTGGTAAAGACGACAGACAGGTCTTTGCCCTTATGGACCTTAGATCCAGAGCTGTGTTATCCCATATTATAGCCACTAGCCATATGTGGCTGTTTATATTTAAATTAATTAAAATCAAATAAAATTAAAAATTCAGTTCCTCAGTCTCACTAGACACATTTCAAGTGTTCAGTAGCCACATGTGGCTAGTGGCTATTATATTGAGCAGCACAGAATTTTACAGAACATTTCCATCATCGCAGGAAGTTCAGTGGACAGCACTGTTCTAAAGGAAAGGGCGAACAGACACCTGTGAGAAATATAAAGCAGTGCGACAGAATAGATAGAAAGTGACAGGGGCCAGCCCCAGTGCGCCACCGGGCCGGCCCCCATTTTCATTTTTTAAAAAAAAGAAATGAAAAAGGAAAGAGCTAAGAGCTAGAGCCTGGACCAGGGCTGATGAACCAGGGAAAATTCTGGGAGATAAATCTGAGACCAGGACACACTGC
>NW_007726279.1:883427-903675 GCF_000696425.1 Galeopterus variegatus | reverse complement strand
CAGAATTTTACAGAACATTTCCATCATCGCAGGAAGTTCAGTGGACAGCACTGTTCTAAAGGAAAGGGCGAACAGACACCTGTGAGAAATATAAAGCAGTGCGACAGAATAGATAGAAAGTGACAGGGGCCAGCCCGGGCGCCGCTTGGGAGCGCGGTGGCGCTCCCGCGAAGGGTTCGGATCCCACATACAGACCGGCCGCTCACTGGCTGAGCGAGGTGCGGGCGCAACACCGAGGGTTGCGATCCCGTTGCCAGTCCTGGTCTGGTACGGGCGTGACACTGAGGGTTGCGATCCATTGCCGGTCACGAAAAAAGACAAAAAGGGGAAAAAAAAAAAAAAAGAAAGTGACAGAAGGTCCTGTTTTATCCAGAGGGTAAGGAAGGGCATCTCAAAAGATGTGGTACTTGAGCTGAGGCCTAAAGAAAGTAAGGAAGCAAATCATGTGACCATGATTCATTTGGGACAAGCACTTTTGAGACAAAGTATAAAGGAGGGAGCAAAAGCAAAAGCTCAGAGCCTTTATGAAACGGCAGAAAGGCCGACACGTATAGTGCAGAGCAAACACACGGATGACAGTAGGAAGGTAGGCAGAAGGCCTGGTGCGCCAAGTAATTCGATTTGTAAAAGTGATGGGAAGCTGGCTGGTTTTGATGAGGGAAGTGACCTGATCTGATTTACATGTTTGGAGGACAGCTCTGGCTTTTTGGTGGAGAACAGCAGGTAGGAGGGCTAAGAGAGGAAGTAAGGAGACCAGTTCGGCAACTATTGGATGGGTTCAGATGAGAGATGGTTGTTAAGAAGTGGTCTGAATTGGGATAGATTGAAATAAACCCCACGGGCTTTACACTTTCCTAAAGGGTAAAGTAAGAGAGTCTTCTGGAAAGAAAAAAACACATTCTGGTGCCCATTCTGTCATATGACAGAATCATTTCCAGAATGTGCTTTGCCAGACTGCATTACCTGGATTAACAAGTAGTCTCTCCTCTACTCAGGCCCTCTGTTTGTGTGAGCAGAGGTAACTGTGTTCCATGAGCCATGGTTTAAGCATAAGACTTTCTTGCCTTCAGAAGGGCATATCAGTTAAAAAATAAAGGGAAAACTAAGACAGCATGACCCTGAAGTCTATGCAGCATTAAAATATTTGCAGATTGGTAGATTAATGAAAAGTCATAGAGATGCCTATCAATACTGCGGAAGTGTTCTGTCAGGTTCTATGAGCTCAGAACCTGGTATAATAATTACTGTTGTATACAACAAATTCTAGGAGGAAAAAGATCCCAAGCCCCAGGGGATATAGCCCCTTACCTCAAGCAATATTTAAGATGATAAAATTTCAGAACAACATGTGAATTTCAACAGAATATTGGAATTAGTTGCAATGGGATTTGACATGCCTGTGATTTGACTATGCATTTGGTCTGTTATGGACTTGTATTAAAATCATGCAATATTCAAAGGCCATGCCCATATGTTATTTCATGGTCTTTACAACAAACATGGTATGTAGACACGGGAAGTTAGGATGGTTCACCATTTTACAACTGAGGAAACTGAAGTTCAAAAAGGTTAAGAGATTTGCTGACAGCCGAAGAACCACAATTCAGCTCTTCTGGATTCCTATTCCAAAACATTGTCCATGATTCAGCAATAAAGCTGTTATAGTATAGTAAGACCTACCTTATAAAAATAATTATTCACTAATTAAACAGATTGCATATATTAAATATTATTTAAATATCATCAATATTTTGCTGTCTTTTTTACTATCTTTTATTCTTTGGAAGATCATAGAAACATAACACACATCCTAGTAGTAATAATGGAACAAAAAATGATGCAGGGCCAATGGTGTAGAACCAGATATTCAATTAAATCACACAATTGCTTTTAAGTCAATGCAAAGATCTGAATGAACCTTTATTTTTCCAGAGTGTAAGTGACTTTTTGAAAAAATTTAAATTGGAAAAAAAAGCTAGATGAGACTGCATAGTCCAGGATATTAGAGAATACTAGAAGCATCTTGAACTGATATAATTGTTCAGCTTTATTATTATCTTTAAAATAATGTAGTCTACGTCAATTAATATTCATTTAGAACTAGCTTTCTCTCTTCTCTGCCAAAGCACCATCTTCCAAACATCCATATTTCAATGTGGTTCACAAATCACAGATCCTCTATTGGAAGAAGAGGGGTTTCCATGGTAACATGCAAATGACTTTTTCAATTCTTAGTAACTCCCTTAATATATCTTTTATAAACAAAGCATATTGCACACATTTGGAATAAAGAGAAGTATATTTTATTTATGGAAGGAGTTAAAAAGAAAAGGTCATGTCAAAGAAAAATTTTATAATAAATAAATTTCCTCTGCAGAACCTCAAAAGGAGTTACTTAAAAATAAAAGTATAGCACTTGGTTTATTGAAAAAGATGGCATGAAAGACATATCTGATACACATGCTGGCCCAACCTGAAAGAGATGTGGTACCTCACTAGGTCCACTTCAAAGCTCAGAACTTCATCTTCTAGGTCCTTAATGATATAATCATTTAATACGTGAAAAACCATCCATGTTTTATAACTGACCCTAAGAACACACCAGAGTTAAGACAAAAACCTTTTTGTCTTAAAGACTTAATAAAGTACTCAGAAAATGCAACATCCTTCATCCTAACATTTCATTTAATACGTGAAAAACCATCCATGTTTTATAACTGACCCTAAGAACACACCAGAGTTAGGACAAAAACCTTTTTGTCTTAAAGACTTAATAAAGTACTCAGAAAATGCAACATCCTTCATCCTAACATCTCAGTCTTAAAATAAAAATATTCTGGAAAAAGTTGAATGCTCCAGTCTTGTTTTGGTCAGACTTTATAGATACTGAAACTACTACCAAAAATAGAAACAACGTGGAGACAATGAAGAGACACACATTCTCACATCAAGCCTTTAACATGATTGGTCTGGATCCAGGTCCCTTCTATCTTTGGATCTGTGTCTCTGTACAAAAGAAATGCCTGAACCGTGTGACAGTTTGGCTGTAAAGGTTGGTACTACAGGTTACTTTCAAAGATTAAAGATGACAACAATTGGTTACTATTGAATTACAGGAATAATGTTGAAAACCAAAAGTCAAAACTAAGAGACTAAAACCAGAGCAACAAATAAACTCATGAACCAGATCAAAAGCTGGGTCACAGAAAGACATGTGCCTCATACGTAAAATGAGATTGATGTAACTTAACCTAGAATTATTATGCAAGAAATAACCTTAGAGATTAAACATTTTTTCCAAACCCCTTCTTTATGGTTGGGGGGGAAAAAAGAGTCCCAGAGACATGAAGCGGCTTGTTCATACCTTAAAAGAACATCAAGTTATTCCACTAATAAATACTAAAAACCATACAAATTTTGTTAACTCCACTTACTGTTTTGTTCTCCTCAGGTGCCAAGGTTCAAACAGTTATATTAGTAAGAATTCTAACATGACTACAAGGTGTGTTTTGGGGTCTGTGTTTCTAACTAAGTAGAATTAATAGTCAAATGTGAAGAAATAAATTGCCAGCTGTCACCATACTCAATCAATCTTAAGCATAACTTCAGAGGCCTGATGTATTTAGCACCTCTCCCAAAATTGATAACTTATTCCTAAGAGGCAGGAATACAGTGAATAAGATTAATTATTAGAAAGATACAGCTTCACATGCTATTCCACAAAAAAACAAGAATTCCTATGCCTAAGTTTAATAGATAATATCACTTATTTAAAAAAAAACATTACTATACAATTCTAAGACTATATCCGTAAACAAGTATTTGTCAGTAAGATGATACAGAACAAAAAAAGAGAATGATCAAATATTCAATTACTTGAATGGTATGCTCAGTCTGCTAATTTTTTTTTTAATTATATTATAATTTAGGCAGAAGTCAAACTCTTTGCTGAAAACACATGAAAATTACAATTCCATAGCTAAAATTAAATTTGATTGTAAAAATAGCAAATGCAGCTCAAAAGTTATATATGTTTACCAATTGTTAGTACAGAGCAACAATTTTAATAAGATCATGAGCACATAAAATTAAAATGGTAAAAAATGATTGCTAGGAGTTGAATGTGACCAATAAAGGTATTTTTATAGAATGAAAACAGATGGAAGGAGAGAAGTAAACTAACACTTATTGCATATCAGGCATTGTGCTAGCACTTTAGCAATATACCAGGTTAATCATCTTAATTATCACAACAACCCCATGAGGTAGCTGTTATTATTACTCTCATTTTACAGGTAAGAAACAGAAAGCTTAAGTAATTTGCCTAAGGTCACACACACAGCTAGTCGGTGGCAGGGCTGTGACTTGAATCTGGATCTGTTTGACTCCTAAACCCACAATCTTTTCACATTACCCACTGAAACATGGATTAGTCTATAATCTATTCCTTTAAAAAATACTATGGAAGGATTTTCATCATAAAAACCACAACCCAAGGTTTTTTGTAGTTTTTTGGTTTTGGTTTTGGTTTTTTGTCTTTGCTCTCATGTCTGGAAAGCCTGCAGAATTAAGTCTATAAAAGTGAAATAAAATTCAAATCAGTTCTGTGTTTATAACCACACCTTGCACATGAGTTGCACGCTTTAGCTTTTTTCAAAGTGTTTTCGTAAATTTTGACTCATGTTATCATCACAACACCCCTGCAAGGGAAAGCTGATGCGATCCTCATTCTGTAGATGAGGTTTCAACTATGTGATCTACTCGACAACACACAGCAACTTGAAGACAGAGTTGGGACCAGAATCTACGCATCCCGACTCTACTGCCCTTTCCATCACACCCTTTTAGATGCAAAAGATAACGATTTCTATATCTGAGGCAACACTCTCTCCACCTTTTTTTTTTTAACATGGCAAAAGATTCTGTAATTTATATATAGGAAATATAGGCTGTCCTTTGACATGTTCTTTCTTCCTATTCTACGTGAATAAAACAATTCTGAGGTAAAATTATCTTTCAGTTTTTTTGATTTTCACCATAATATCCATGCTAAAGTGACAATTTAAATCGCAGGACATGTATATAACAAGTGATTCCATTATAACCATGAAAATCTAGAGCCAATAACAGCAAAAGCAATTTCCGTTCATTCAATACATTAAAAATAATCTAGAATTAGGTAAGATTAACTTACATATAGCCATTGGTAGAAAAGATGTGCTAAGATATTCAATAATATCCTTGTGCAGAAATGGAGGAAAGGTAGCTAACGTTGATATCATCGTGTAGGGCAAAGTACTCAGAATATCATCATTCAGAAAGGGTAGCAAACACGTAGTTGTATAAAATATTGACTGTCCAAGATCTACAAAACAAAATTGAGTAATCAGTCACTGAATACTTGCCATTAACAAAATATGCTAATTTTACATTTTGAGGTTTAATGAGCGTTTAAAATATAAGCAACTATTGTTCCCTCTCTGTTAAGAGTTCTGAAACATACTCCTTACTATAGTGTGCTATGTATACAGAGGTTGGTCAATAAATGACCGATGGACAAATATATTAAAAAATATAAATATCTGGGCCGCCCCGTGGTGCACTCAGGAGAGCGCAGCGCTGGGAGCGCAGCAACGCTCCCACCGCGGGTTCGGATCCTATATAGGGATGGCCCGTGCGCTCACTGGCTGAGCGCAGTGTGGGCGACACCACACCAAGGGTTGCAATCCCCTTACCGGTCACGAAAAAGACAAAAAAAAATATATATATATATATATAAATATCTATTACATGAGCGTTCAACACCCTATCAATCTTCAGTAATACGTGGTATTAATATTACTACTTGATCTCATAAATTCATAGCCCTTTCCATGTGAAAATAAACCCTGAAATCCCTTCAGTGTTCTTATCTCAATTACATTTTACACAAGATAACTGAGGCACAATGCTGTTAGATTACTTGCCCAATGGAAGTTTTAGAAAAGTCAAGGACAGGACTAGAAATAAAACCACGCTGCTTCTGCTCCGTTAACTAAACCACAATGGTCCTAAATCTGAAGTCTTAGGCAGTAGGGTAATTTGCAACTCCAGCAAAGTGGCAGATTCAGCAAGCACCAAAGAAAGGAAGCCATAAGCTAGTACTGCATGACCCTGTGTATTTAGCAATCAATTATCATGAAAGGAGTGCCATGTGATAATAATCTATCAACATTTTTAAATGTGGATAGTAACGATACCTACCTCACTTCATTAGAAGGATTGTTAGGAGGTTTAAATGAGAAAAATGTGAAGTGCTTCGCATAGCACATAATGTGTTCCACAAATATTAGCCATTATTATTAATATTAATAGTTACTATTGTTATTACCTGCACAAGGAGTAAAAATAGAGGACATTCAAAAACCATAACTATTTAGTTTTAGAATGCACGTAGACCAAATTCCATCACACTAAATGTACATTCTGATATTTGTAGACCTTCCAAAATACAGGCCATCAGCCAAGAATCGACAATAAAGACTTTGGTCATTTTTGTATTCATTATAATAGAAAAGAATAGATTTTTGTTTGTTTTGCAGCCCACCCACCCACACATTTCCCAAAATTCCAATTTTTCTGTACAGTGAAACTTTGGTTATCGTACTTCCAGAGACCAAATTTATCAGTGTTTTAAAGTTAAGACAACTAATGTTTTAAAGTGCATTTTCTGCAAAAATCCCTGTTCTTACTGTATGGTTTTGCATTTGATTTTCCCAAATACATTTTGGGTGGTTAGGCAGTAGATATTATTATACTTTTTATGACTTAAAAGAATTTGACTAGCAAGCAAGATAATGAAATTGACTAAAGACACACAGTAGAAAGGGGAAAGAGTTAAGAAAAGAAACATGCTCTTAGGTTTCTATTCTGAAGTATGCTTCGTTAACACTGTATGCTATACCCTGTATACAGCATATAGCACCATTATATTCTGTACCAACATTTTGGTACAACATTTTGTAATGACTATTGACTGTTAATTAAATTTGGAAGAGTTCTTAGAGATTTCTTCTTATCTAACCTCCTGACTTTAAAGACAGGAAAAATGGATCCCAGAGAGATTCTGTGATTTGTCCCAAAAAATCACAGAATCAGTCAATAGATCAGAGCCTGCTTTTCAAGCTTTGCCTCTTACATTTTCTGGAGGCAAGCTTTAAAACCTTAGCTCCCCAATTACAATTTCAACAAGAATCCCCATGAATAAACTGATCAGGGGAAAAGAGAGAATTTCTTGTTATGTCCTTCCTCCTTCCTCCAGTCTATTCTCCCCCAATACAGGCTCCCTTGGATAACTTCCCTCTGGCAGTAAAACAGTGTAAAACAATAATGGGAAACACCAGAATTAAGTTTCAGTGTAAGAAAGGCTTTAGCCACACAAAGCCCTTTCACACGATTTATTACAACAGTCCCTGAGCCCCTTACTCAGCATCCTACATATTCATAATATATGTGCACACTTCCAAAGGTTTCGATTAAATGCTCACCGTGTTGGCCATGCTGTAGTAAAGGAACTAGATCCAGGAGAGTCACCAAAGTCACGTAGAGGCCTTGGTAGTCCAAAGAAGGGTAGTCTGACAACTGAGCATCACGACTTTGCGGGCCGCGTTCTGAGGGAGCATCTCGCAGGACGCTGTAAAGGAGGGAGCGAGTAACAGTAGGGTTGATGGAACTGACCTGCGGTCTTAGAGATGGGGTGAGTGGGAATGGCACAGGAAAAAGACACATGGTCATGGGCACTGTCAAATTGGAGGCATCTTGGTTTTCCTTCTTCCCTGTGCGGGACAAAATGCTGTTGGGGGGACAAAGAAAAAAAAGAGACAACAAAGACACAAAGAACAGCACATTACATTGAAATGACACTCTAAAACAAATAATAAAACACCAGATACATCCCACATAAGATGCAATTGCCACACCAGCAGGGTCTACAAATCTAGTGCTGGTCACATTGCTTCAAGCTCAGAGATACCAATAACACAAGTGTACTTTGTGGAAGTTTCATTGCATCTCATGTGTTATCTGGTTAGTAAGGAGCAAAAATATAAAAATGCATGTTTCAGTGCCAAACCCATGTTTTACAGTTCATCAATTTGGTGAAGGAGGTTTCCTGGAAGGAAAAACAATGGCTTTGTCTAATGATGAAGGGCTCTTATTTCTAATTATAAGGAGCTTTCAAAAGAAAAGAAGTTTTCAGCAAGACTGTCTTAATCAGGTAAATAGAAACTTGCAAAATATAGGTACGGCACTTGCAGAAACATGTTTTAGCAAAGAATAAACATGTGTGTTTATTAAGAAAGTCTTAAAAATCACATGTTTATTGCATCAAAATAATGTCTATATGTATATTATGATACTGTTTCATGACATTCTGTCAGTATCATTTGAGATAATGAAGTTTAAACAGGCATATGAATTTAGAAATAATACATATTTCTAAAATGTTAGCTAAACTACATTGGAAAAGCTATAAAATAATATATACTAGATGGTCCATAGCATATGTTTGTGAACTAATGATAATGGTTATTTATGTGTGTTTTTTAAATTTTGCATGTTAGGGAGGAAACATTTTATTTATGAATACAAACAGTGGCTTATTAGTTACCTTCAAAATTCTAAAGACTAAGCAAGCATTGTCTATCATGTAGCTGTACATCATACAATAAGTTCTCATATATTACTGCTACTACTTACGTTATTATTCAACAAAACTCACTAAAAACTAAAGGAAAGATAATTAGGAAGTTAAAAAAAGTTTAAGGGGAATAAAAATAACTTCTAAAAATAGATTGGTTTTCTTTTAGCCTTAATTTTAAAATAAAAAACTTTTAGTAAAAGCAATAAAGCAGAAAAGTTGTTAATTTAAAAAATAGAAGAAATTACTGCTTAGCCAAATGTTTAGGTTTTTTAAAATTAGGCTATACTATTTATCATTAAAGACAACAGCTTTACATTATAATAATAATATCTGGTGCACTTACAAAGTGCTTTTATATGGTATACTTGGATGTTAGTCAAAATAGATAACAGTTTATAAATATTTTGTTACATAAAAAGAACCTGTTTTACACTTATTCCATGTGCATCAAACATTACTAAGTTCTTAGTTAATGAAATTACATTTACGATTTTACAGTGATGTGAAGAATTGGTTAGTGTCAAGCATGCTTGCTATGTCAAGTTTACATTTATTTTTATTTACTCTTAGTGCAAAATAATGTTACAATGTAAGAAAAATGACTACATGCTTTTTATTTTCCATGTGCCTAATTTACCTCGATTTCCTTTGTCTTCTGTTACCCAATGTCCAGGGAAAAACAATTGATAATAATAAAAATAATTTCAGAATAGTTATGTAATACTTCTTAGCAATATATAACTTAAGATTTGGTGTATTTTTTTTTACTTTTAAAGGGATTTAATTTACCTTTTTGTGTGTGTGATGTATATTTGACTTTACAATGTGACAATATCAGCATTCCACTTACCCCTGCCTGCCTACATCTATTATAAAATGCATCAGATTTTCCATCAGACTTTATACTTTTCTCATATAACTCAATTACTCCTAAGAGTACCACCTTTAAATGTTATATTCTTGATAAGCCCAGTCACCAAAAGCATGTTTTAATCCTGCAGGATACTACCCTAATGACAATTCCTTTAGAATCACAATGGATATAAGTCCAATATATTATTTCCCAAACTTCAGCCCTAAATTAGTCTACTACCAGCATCTTCTCAAAACTATGAGATGTGGTTCTACTTATAGAAGTGGAAAGAAGAAGGTTTTGCCTTAGAGAATAGAATAGCTGCATATCATAAATTAATGCTATCCTTTAAATTAAATGCAGTGCTCTGATCTAACACAGCATCTTCTCAAAACTATGAGATGTGGTTCTACTTATAGAAGTGGAAAGAAGAAGGTTTTTCCTTAGAGAATAGAATAGCTGCATATCATAAATTAATGCTATCCTTTAAATTAAATGCAGTGCTCTGATCTAACATCTCCTTGGTGGGGAAAATATAACACATTATTTTTTCAAATATACATTAGTATTTTTCCAAAGTTTGATATAATTTAACAAGCACTAATCAAATCAGCCTTGGAGACTACTTTGATATTTTTCCCTTCCTGTACATGTGGGCTTTCCACACAAAAGCAACAGCCTCATACATGCAGGGAGGGACGCATGTCAGCATTGAAACAGCAAAACTTCTCTCTCACTGCCTTTAGATTTAGGAATTCGGTGAGGTTGAGAAAAAAATGGCTGAAAATGATTTATCCATGAAACCAAGTTTAAATTCCACTCATGTCTCAATGTAAGGAAATGTTTTCATTTGTGGAAAAACTTAAGAAGGGCTTATGAATTAATGTAGAATGCATTGTGATTTTATGACATTTGTGAAGCTTATTCAGGAAAAAAATAATTTCCCCAACCAAACTGTCTAACTTGGGAATGATAAAACCATTCTCCCCATTTAAAATTATTTCCCAGAGGTCTGTAGACCCAACCATTTTTGGTTACTAAGAATGCCCTGCTCAGAAGACCTCGACCCAGAAGCCAACTTTTCGCCTTTCCTTTTCCCTCCTGAGATCCTCTTTATCAAGCCTTGACTTCCATCATTAAGATGAGACAAGAGAAGACCTCTGTGGGTGTGAGAAGGTGAGAAGTTGCCCTGAGGTATTTATAGCACAGAAAATTAATATGTCAAACTTCCTACAAGCCTATGAATTTTTGACATTTGAGTTGAATCTACGCACTAAACAAAATTTATTTGATTATGCTGTGCTCTAAATCTATGGACTTCAAATCAATAATTTGAAGGTTATATATATATTTTTTTTCATATTCTTTCTAAGCAATTAGAAATTATAACTCAATTTACATTATTGGGCTAAGACTAGAATCCCTTTTGAAAACATGTTAAACATTTTCTAAAGAGTTAGCAGCAAACAGCTTTCCCCAAATGTAATGATTTATTTTTTAAGATGTTACACGCTAGCAGCTTGAACTACACCAGAAGACAGAATTCCAAAAGAATGTCTGACAGAGGAAGAAGACTGGGAACCTTTAAATATTGTGCCAAGTAAAAGGCAAGATCCTTAAAAACCTGAAGATATTTAAAATATGGCCACAGAATACCTCTCATCTAAAATGAAGAGACTCCTCTGTAGCAGGGAGGGGAGATTGAACTAGATGATCTTCTAATGCTAAAGGCAAATAAAAAACTAAACTCTGAAGTTGTGCGTAAACTGTGTGTTCATTGCCAAATTTCAGTCCCTGCTAAATTCAAATGAATACACCTCAGAACTCAGATATAATTCTACCCAGAAGCCCAGGTCACTCCTAGATTAAGAAAATGCTCTAGAAGGGTTCCTGCATTGAATGGAATTTGAACTAAAGTTAATTCAATTCAAAATTTACTGATCCCCTTCTTAGGGCCAAACACTGCTCGGTGCAAGGGCTAGCAAGCTGAATAACATAGGACTTGCCTTCCACTACTAAAATTTAGGGGACCCCCATGAATTCTAAGATGAGTCTAATTATAAACTAAGTGGCCATATGCAGACTCCTCAACTGATTTTATAGTCAGTTATGGTAACATATAATCTCTCCCCTCGTGTGAATGAAATTAATTGAAGTTAAACATCTAGGCTAATCTCTTCTTTCAAAATAAGTATAAAACTGTACTGAAATCAGTGAGAGTTGCAGGCATGCGTGAATACCAGAGGACTATTGCTCTAAAAATGCAATTCTTTTTTTTTTTTTTTTGGTCCTTTTTGAGACCGGCACACCCGCGCTCAGCCAGTGAGCGCACGGGCCATCCCTATATAGGATCCGAACCCACGGCGGGAGCGCTCCTGCGCTCCCAGCACTCTCCCGAGTGCGCCACGGGCTCGGCCCTAAAAATGCAATTCTGACACAGATGAAGCTGCTGGAATTTCAAGTGGTATATTTTCACAAAAAATAATAACAATAATAATTTTAACTTCATTGAGAATATCTAAATAGAAAGACAGAGGGCGACTTTGTGAGAATTCATCTCTAATTCTTTCTTGTTTGTCTCCAAGAACCTGAGTTCTAGAAGCAAGAAGTGCTTCTGAATGTAAAATATGTAAAATGCAAAGGGAACCATCTTGTTTGTAATAGAAAATTTTACTATCGATAATCTAGGACAACAAATATTTAAACTATCTTATTGATCTTGAACTTTCTAGTAGCATAAATAAAATGAACAAATACAAATACGATTGTTATGGATGTATATATCAACACGGAAAGGAATCATAACTCAGCCCAATACATAGGGCAATAGTTTCCAGTCCTGTTTTTTGGGTTCAGCCCAAGAGTTGAACCTGTATTATTAAAGTCCAACCCATGACATGTTACATTCCTCTGTTTTCTTTCGTGTGTGTGTGTGTGTGTGTGTGTGCCCGTCCCATTTACTATAGTCTATCAACTCTTCTCTGACCCATTAGCCACAACTAATTGCTGCGTGGAAGACAGAGGCAGAACATCTGGGAATTGAAACACTGTCCCCATCATCTCAGGTGCAGCTCAATTTAACTTTTGAAAAGACGGCAAATCTTTGTTTTAAGCACTCCCCTTTTCCCTTAATTTCAAAGAGAGCCAAAACTACTCTGTGCAGTCATAATGGATGCTGGCATTCCCAAAGGTCAAACCAAGTTGTTTCTGAAAGAAGTGTCCCTGTAGTATGATAAATAGTAGTACTAACAAGAAGCAATATAACGTGCTTGTTGAGAGCATGTGCTGTGGATTAAGACCATCAGGGTCAAATCCTGGTCCCAACACTTATTAGATAAGTAACTTTGAGCAACTTATTTAACCACTCTTGCCTTAGTTTTATTATCTATAAAATGGGTATACAATACACTTACAGAATTATTATGAGAGATTAAATGAGATGACACATTTAAAGTGCTTAGAACAGTGCTTGACACCTACTATTATTGTAACACAATTTTGCTATGATGATAGCCATTGTTTCTACTACCATTGGTAGTAGTAGTTGATGTTGCCTCCCTTTGAAAATGGCCTCAGCTCAATTGCACAGAATCTTCTCCAACAGGCCACTTGAAAAAATTACCCTAACACCAGTTTCACCATTAAAATGGTATCACCCATGATCATATACTCATGATCCATTGCTCAAGAAAATGGAATCTTCATGTCTTGCAAACATGATTTCAGTATCCTAAATTTGTTAACTTTTTGGCACAATTACTAAGAGCTAAGCTGCAAGCTTTAAACTGCCAAATAGGATGTCACAGCTTCTTTGCAAACAGTATTCAGAATGCTTCCTACTGAAGTGTCTCTCACTTTGAGAACTTTCAGAATCTGTGATAAAGGAAAGTGTTTCCCTTTGAGAACCCTGCCCTCGAAGACAAAAGGAGAATTCAAGAGAATAGAATCAGATGCCTTGCTTCATAAATTTATCTGATTATTACTATGAAAACTGGGCTAATTATTCCAATACAATTTGAAAAGAAGGGAAACAGCCTGTAACAGGGTCCTAAATTTAGGATGCAAGTATGAAATCTATGAATCTGATAAACAGAACCCTTTTACTATGGAACAGAGACACTAAAGATTCTAAGAATTCTCAAGATTTCTAAAGAAGAAAAGATATTCCAAAGAATAGAGACATTAAGGGGACTGCAGAAGACTAGTAGCTGACTGGATCACATGAAGCTTCTTTCTACAAAGTTTTCGGTCTGTCAATGCCATGGCAAAGCCTTAGAGAGCTGGAAACTCCAGATCCAATACAGTCATGTTCTCCTAATATCTGTCTTACAAAATTTTTGCTGCTATAGAGCTAAAAGAAACAGTAGCAAGCCAATTTATGTGTTTCCAAAATCAGATTTGAAGTAAGAAGATCATGGTAATGGAAGAGACCGAGCCTTGGAATTCAATGGAAAGTGAGGTGTTCTTCTGACTTCTGTGTTATTTCCCAAAATAACTGAGGCTTTACTTAAAAAGCTCAACTTTGCTCGTTTTCCTAATGAGAAGTATGAAGCAGACAGTAAAAGGAGACAGGATAAAAAGAGCTCCTAGGTTTTCATTTCCTTGCCATCCATGAAATTTCAACATTGATTATAAATAGCTTGTTGAACACTTATAGTGTTACGCAGATTAAAAATAACTAAAAAGAGCTCCTAGGTTTTCATTTCCTTGCCATCCATGAAATTTCAACATTGATTATAAAGCTTGTTGAACACTTATAGTGTTACGCAGATTAAAAATAACATCACTATACATTACACTTAGGGAAATAGGAAATGCTATTGATGAAACTAAAAAGTTACATAATTCTGATTTTCTTTTAGACCAAAAGTCCTTCCTATTCTTAATTTTAAGCAATGTAGGCTCTCCTTTCAATCCCACATTATATTAGTGCCAAACAAAGAACTTCTGTCATTTTATCAATCTCTTGAAAAGATCTTCAACTGAGAAAAGCAGGCAGTAGCCCTGCAACCCATTTTTTTCAGTTAGGCCGGGGATCTGACCTACTATGTACACCCAAAGCCCTTGAGTCCAGACTCTTCCGGCAGAGCACTAAAAAACTTAGGGCCCTTCAAAACTTTCAATTCAATAAAAATTTAGGTCCCAATAAATTCAGCAGTACTACCTAATAATTCTGTCAAAGTAGAGGATATTTAAAAGCTTACCTTAACAAGGTCTGAGAAAAGTATTTCAAGGTGTTTGCAATATCTGTTCCTGATGGTACAGGATAAATGTTGTGAAGAACCCGGTTATGATATTCCTGCAAGTACCGAATCTTGGAAGCAACTAGATAAAAGCAGAACAAAAAAAAAAAAAAAAAGAATCATCTTGCAATATGTATTTTTTTTAAATGACTACATACAGGAATTTAATCAGTATTGTAAGGAACAAATGTAAATTGTTACTGGAATTCCATGACAGAAACAATTACAAAAGACTTTTAATTTCTTATAATTGTATTCAGCGCACAAAATTATTTTTAGTTATCTGGTTTAATATCCTACTCACAAATTATCCATTAATTTTTTTATTAGTAAGAAAAGCAGTATTCCAAATAGTTTTCTAATCACTCCCCAGTTAGCTTATTATTGGCAAAATAATAATAGATAACAATCTCTGCCAGCAGAGAAATATATTTAATATTGCTTAACTAAAATTGAAGGAGAAAATTCAAAGGTCTTTCAACAACACTCTAAATATCCTAAAAAATAGGGAGGTCATTGCCCAATGGTATAAATCAAAACCAGATTTTTAATTCATATGTCATTGTGAAAGCATGATTAGTTAATGCTTGAACTATGAGGATATGTTAAGAGTAGTGGGTGAGTATTAAGTAAGAATGCGATGATTGTGCAGTAATAAAAATAGAAAAATTAATGTCACATTTTTCTTCCAAAGAATTTCATAAATTAGGAAACTTCCTAATAGCTTTCTGAGCTTTGCTGCTCAGATCTTCTCAAGATTCAGGAGGGACTAAATAGGTTTATTCGCCCTCCTAGACCTACCTGGAGTCACCAGCATTGTCCACATTCCTGACCTGACCTTTGACCTGGCTGTAGTGAATGGCCCAGTTCTAGTCATTCCTCTTTGCAAATCCCAAGGAGCCATGATGATCAACGTCTCTCTGGTCTCCTCTTCCACAGAGTTCACAATACTGTCCATTTGTCCTTTCAATCTTTAAGGCTACCAAAGGAGCCTTTTAGGTGGTATGGCTCACTGTCAGCAGTTAACAGAAGACATATCAAGTCCTGGAGAAGCAAGGCCTTCCTGTTCCCCATAGCCCATGGAATTAAGCCCCTGGATGCATTCTAACTGAAATGCTGGCTTAAGCAATTTAAAGAAAGTCAAAGTGCTTTTGATAGATGTGGGACACAGAATCACAGAACGATAAAATATCAGAACTGGAAGGACCTTAGAGAGCTTTTCCCATAGCCATTTCATTTTAAAGATGGGGAAAATGAGGCACACAGGTAATCAATGGTGCAGCTAGACTAGCACTTAGATTTCCTGACTCCCAATCCGTGCTCTTTCCACTAGGACATGTTCTAGAATACAATTCCGAAATGAAATCAACATGCAGACAGTGAATTTTCATAGCATGACACCAAAGCAATTTTCAGCAGTTATTAGGTTAATCATTGATTCTAAATCCTACATATACCATTTATCAGATTTGCCTTTTCTCCCTTCTATTACCTGAACTGTTTCCATAATATGGTTAGCATTTTCCCGAAGAAATGTCTAGATTACAGATAATAATACCTTGAGTTTATATAGCACATCAGCTCTGAAGAAAGTTTATATCCATTGTCTCAATCTCATAAGTGTTTGGTTGTAAATAAATTTTTTCCTAAGATAAGGTAAAAGTAGGTGACACTTGAACTGTTTCAATTACATAATCTACAAAAATCCATTTTCTTCTCAGTGTTTTTGATCTGCTATCAATTATATTTTTAAAAGTCACATTATGAGGGCCCCCCACAAACACATTAATAATAATTCCGAGTTCCAAACATCTGAAATATATGCTAGGCCAGCACATGCTCTCTGCTCACCCATCATTACAGTAATGCTTTGTTACTATGATTTCTCAAGTTTTAATATTCAGCGGGTTTCTGTAGAGTATTTCAGGAATACCATTAATCATTCCACCACCTAAAAAAGGAGTTGATGATAGTGCAGCTTGTGGACAAATGCTCAAATGAAGAGAAAAGCCATAGATCCCCCAACTCAATAGCTTGCTCATAATTCAAGAGCTATAAAACTGTCACTACACAACGATTGCAAGCATTCAAAAATGTGAGTGAAATGAATGGAAACTCTTTTTATAGTTCATTTCGTTAAAATGCAGCAATAGCTCTTTTCAGCGGGTATCCAAACATGCATGGGAAAGCAAAGACTACAGTCACTTCCTTCTCTGAGATATTATAGTATTTTACGAAAGTCACATTTGTATTGTCTTTGTTTACTTACCTGTTTATTTTTCTACACCAGGTTGTAAATTTCTTGAAGTCAGAAATTATATCTTACTCAAGTCTCTGTCCCAAGCCTAACATTCTCTCTGGCACTTACTAGGTACTCGATATATTTGTAGGATTAAATGAACAAATTAATTAACACTTTAATAACAGCACTTATTACTTGTTTTTTGTACATACACATACATACAAAATACATTGTGGACTCTTTTTATGCCTAGGGCCAGATACCTAGTAGTTACTCAAATTATGGATGAGTGAAGATGGAGAAAAAAAGGAAGAAATAAAGGTGAGGAGAAAAAGAGGAAGAATTGGTGAGTTATGATGAAAGACAATATATAGAACAGGTTGGGGGAAATGTTCAAGCTAATTTGTACATTGGTGAATGCAAAAAAAATCTTAGCAGTCATAGATTTCGCCTTCAACTATTTGAGAACAGCTAGAAAGTTCCCTGGCAAATAGTAATTTGTGATTGTGCTGAATATCTAAATAAAAGTTATTTACATTTCAACCTTGTACATCAGTGATGATTGTTTGGCTGGCTAATAAGCCCAGGTGAGTACCCAGCAATCTCATCAAAGCAGAGCTCTTGTTCTGCACGCATGTACCTGACTACCGCTGCAGAGACTCAGATAATTGGACAGGATGAATATAGACGAATGATCTCCAACCTCAACTGACCCTAAGGCTACATTTCTCTAGTAAGCGCCTTCTTCTACTCTTCAATTATAGTTACACGCTCTTCAAAACTCCCCCTATGCCACCGCTGCAGAGACTCAGATAATTGGACAGGATGAATATAGACGAATGATCTCCAACCTCAACGGACCCTAAGGCTACATTTCTCTAGTAAGCGCCTTCTTCTACTCTTCAATTATAGTTACACGCTCTTCAAAACTCCCCCTATGCCAGTTCCTTTCCTTATACTTTAAGAAACCATCTGTTATGGACTTAATTGTGTCACCACCAAAATTTATATGTTGAAATCCTAATCTCTAAATGTGACTGTATTTGGAGATAAGGCATTTAAAGAGGTTATTAAGTTAAAGTGTGGCTGTTACAGTGATGTGCCCTAATCCAATCTGACTGGTGTCATAAGAAGAGATTAGAACACACAAGAAGACAGCAGGAACACAGGAGCACAGAGAGGAGGTCATGTGAGGACAAGCAAGAAGGCGGCTGTCTGCAAGCCGAGGAGACAAGCCTCAGGAGAAACCAAACCTGCCAACACTTTGATCTTGGACTTCAACCCTCCAGAACTGTGAGAAAATAGATTCCTGTGTTTAAACCACCTGGTCTCTGGTACTTTGATGGTGGCCTGAACAAACTAATACACCATTCTAGAGGAAATCCCGTAAGTGAGAGGATGAAATCAAACATACTGAATTAAGACCTTGGCTCTATCTCTACTTAACCCCCGTTTCCTCATCTGTAAAATGGGGATAATTATATCAACTTCACAGGGCTATTGTGAATAATAAATAAGTTATTGTGTAAATCACTTAGCATAGTACCTAGTACATACTGAACACATAGTAGACACCAAAAACCTCCTTGCATCTCCTTCTTTCCTTTTCCTGTCAAACATCAATCCCACCACTAGAGCCTTCCATCCACCAGTTGTCTCTCCTACATCATTCATCTCTCCCTCTTTACCAGATCATTCCCACCAGCATTCAAACAAACTCTAGAATCTCCCTTGTCAAAGGGAGACAAAAAACCTCTCCCTTGACTTCCCATCCCCCTCCAGCCACTGGCCTCTGGCTTCGGAGCCAAGATCATTGAGAGCTGTGTACACAAGCTCATCTCTCCCTCACTTCTTATTCTTTCTTCCAATCACTGGTTTGGCTTCCACCTCCACCACTGCACTGAATCTGCTTTTTCCACAATCAACTAGAGCCTTCGATTTGCCAAATCCAATGAACACTTTCGGCTCACCATTTTACTAGACCTTTCAGCACATTCCATGCAGTCGATCCCTCCCTTTTTCTTGAAACTTTCTCCCCATGACTTCCCTGACACCACATTCCCCTGGTCTTCCCCCTCTGGAGTGTATCCCTCTCAAAGTGCTTTGCCACCTCTCCCCATTTACTTGATGTTTAAATGTTGGAATTCGCCAGGGCTCAGCCCTACACTCTCTGTTCCTCTCTCTCAGTGTTCTCCCCACAGGCAATCCCATTCATCCACAGGGCTCTCAGTACTATCTATGTGCCAAGCACTCTTAAATGCATCTCTCCATCCCAGATGGGTATCTCTTTTGAACAACAGACCTTATCTATTCAATTTCTTCACTTGGGAATCATAGATATCTCAAAGTAAACACATCCAACAATGAACGCTCTCTCTCCTCCCACTCTCCTAAATGAAACCCACTCTACCATCTTTGTAATCTATCAAGTCATTCAAGCAAAATATTCTGAAAATCATCCTTGACAGTTCCTATTCCCTCTCCCTCGTTCCCCTAATCCAATCCATCACTAAGTCCTATTAATCATTAAGTCCTATCGATGCTACCACCAAAATACCTCTACAAACCATCTCCTGTTCTTTATTGCTTTGTTATTACTCCTTTCAGAATCCATCGTCTCCAGATGGATACTAAAGCCTAACTCATCTCCTGGATTCTCTTGCCTCTCTCCAGTTACTTCTCCTCAGAGAAGCCAAAGAGATCTTTTTAAATTGTAAACTGCTTCGTGCAATCCTCTGCTTAAAATCCTTCAGTGGCTGCCCATTGCCCTCAGGATAAAATCCAAAATCCTTAATGTAATATACAAGGTCCCTGCCTGTCTTCCAATCTAATATCATGCCGCAAGAGCCAAACACGCCAGTTTGTCCAGTTTTATTTTTTTAACACACAAAGCTATTTTTTTGCCTGAAAACCTTTACATGTGCTTGTTCCTCTTTCTAGCGTGCTTTTCCCTTCACGTTTTGTCTAACTCCTTTTTTTTTTTCTTTTTTTTTTTTTTGTCTTTTTCGTGACCAGGAAGGGGATCGCAACCCTTGGTGTGGTGTCGCCCGCACCGTGCTCAGCCAGTGAGCACACCGGCCATCTCTATATAGGATCCAAACCCGCGGCAGGAACGTCGCTGCGCTCAGAGTGCCACACTCTCCTGAGTGCGCCACAGGGCCAGCCCAAACTCCTACTCATACTTCAAAGCCGACTTTTTTTTTTTTTTTTTTTTTTTTTTTTTTTTTTTT
>NW_007726279.1:857138-883417 GCF_000696425.1 Galeopterus variegatus | reverse complement strand
CACCCTCTCCTGAGTGCGCCACAGGGCCAGCCCAAACCCCTACTCATACTTCAAAGCCGACTTTTTTTTTTTTTTTTTTTTTCCTTTTTTTTTTTTTCATGTCCGGCAACGGATCACAACCCTCAGTGTCACACCCGTACCGGACCGGGACCGGCAACGGGATCGCAACCCTTGGCGCTGCGTCCACACCTCGCTCAGCCAGTGAGCAGGAACCGGTCTGTATGTGGGATCCGAACCCTCAGCTGGAGCGCCACCGCACTCACAAGCGGCTCGGAGCGCCACCGCACTCCCAAGCGGCGTACTGTAGCAGTGCGCCACAGGGCCGGCCCCAAAGCCGACTTTAAATGTCACTTCCTCGTGTCTTTGCTGACTTCCCTGTCTGAGCTGATTCCCCCCTGTTCCCCACCACCATTTTTCTCTGTCATAATATCCTACTTTTTTTTTTCCACAGTAGTTAGTGCAATTTGCAATTATATATATTTTGGGGTGACTGTTTACTATCTCTTCTGAGTGGACAGTGAGTTCCAAGAACCATGTCTCTTGTTCGCCATTGTATGTCCCCAGTGCCTAGTAAGTATTGAATTTGCTGAGTTCCTAGGAAGGATGAAAGGAAATGAGGCAGGGCCTTTGCAATGGTTAAACTTCACTGTTTTATGAAAATAGTCAAGAAATCCAATTCTTAAGCTGTGGTGAAAATGAAGAAAAAACAAAAGGAGTCTAAGAAAGTGATAAGTTTTATCCATCGCTAAGGAAGTGATGATTTTTATTTGTGTTACACAAACCTGATCTCTGCTCTCTGCTACTATACTATCCATCCTGCCCCCACCATTTCTTAGAAGATATTCTACATTTGTGAGAAAGAGCTACAAAAGCAAAATTCAGTCACAGATACAAAAATATTTCAACAAAATTGTGATCATAAAATACATAAGTTTTACATCTTTTTTCTTTAAGTCTTAAGCATTTTCCTATGTCACTAAATATTTTTAATAGCAATCCATTCCTATTTTTAAAATTTTAATTATCTATGCTCATTATCATAAAAGCAAAAAGTTGAGGTAAGCACTATCAGAATATAAAAAACACCTAAAGCCTCACTACTCAGAGACATTGTAGCAAAAATTTTGGTGTGTTATCCTTCTAGAAGATTTTATCTGCATAAGTATATATTTACAAAAATGGGATTAAATTATATATAGTTTTAGAATCTGTTTTGCTCACTTTCTACATCAGAAATATATGCCTACATTACCATTGTAATGGCTTTATAACTTCCTCTATGTAAGTGAATTATAATTTATTTCACCAATCCTCTATTTGTAAGAGTTCAGGTTATCTTTCACTATTCTATTCAATGCAGCAAAGAATATCTTTTTAAATATGGGTATACATTTTTAATTATTTCCTTTTTATTTCACCAATCCTCTATTTGTAAGAGTTCAGGTTATCTTTCACTATTCTATTCAATGCTGCAAAGAATATCTTTTTAAATATGGGTATACATTTTTAATTATTTCCTTAGAATAAATTTTTTGGGAGATTAGAATAAATTTTTTGTTATGGAATTGCTGAGTCAAACAGGAAATACTCATTATAAAGCTTTTGGTAAGAACTGAGAAATTGCCCTTCAGAAAGGCAATACCTATTTACATATCAGTAGACTATACACCATTAAATATGAATGATAACATTTATTGAGGATTCACTATATATATTATTTTTAATTTTCACAATTACTTTGCAAGCTGCCTACTATATTCCCATTTTAAGCTGAATAAATCAAAGCTCAAAAACAGTCAGTGACTTGCCCAAAGGCACAAAGCTAGTAAGGGGTAGAACTGATGGTTTAATTGGCTGCAAGCCATGCTTTTCCTCCAGACTACATTGTTTTTAATTATTTTTACTGGCTTAATAATATTCAATTAAATGAATATGGCCTGAAATATTAATACTTCCCCTATTCTATAGTCTGACACTTATGTTGTTTCCAATATTTCATTAAATAATACTGTAGTGAACAGATGAAATGTTAGACTAAATCTGGTTTTTTTTTTTTAGAAAACACAAAACAAAACATGTTTACATCACGAGTCCTGCCCTTTTCTTCTTGAAAAGTTAAATCTCTTTTATTCTTCAGGGTCCCACTTAACAGTTACATCATTCATGAAGCCTTCTAATTGACTCCAGACATTATCAATATCTCCGTTTTCTGACTACCCAGAGCACTTACGAATATTACTTGCCTCCAAAATTTGGTCACTTCATTATATAAGTATGTCACTGATTATAAACTATTCTGGATTGTTCTAAATTAGTTTCATTCTGCAATTCTAGTTTCCCTAATAACACTTTAAGATCCTGGAAGATAGAACTGTCTTATATTTCACCTGTAACTCTCTTAGGGCTTGTCACAATGCTAAGTACATAGCAGACAGTCAACAGCAGCACAGAGGTTGAAATGAATTGAAAGTTTAAATGCTAACTACCTCATGTCCTATTGATATTCTCCAAAACCAATTATTTAAAATTCTAATATAACTCACACAAATAAGTAATTTCTAAATAAAATTTGCTTGAAAAACATGTAAATAATGCAGTACTCTTTCATGATTTATTTCCTTCCATCTCTCATTCCAATAGAACTCCAAAAAAATTATTGCACTTGATATTTATTCCAAATGTTTTTAATAGGTTATTCATTATTCACAGTATTCATTTTTTTCTTCAGATTGGCCACTCAGATTTTAGTTTTCATGATTTGGGCCCCAAGTCCAAGGTGTAGGTGTGAGTTCCCACCTACAGCTCTGGGTGACCTCAAGCAGATCCTTTAATATCTCAGCCTCAGGGGTTCTCATTTGTTTGTTTTGTTCTGTTCTATCTCTACCAAATGAGAAATTGAAGAAATATATCCCCACATTCTTTGCAAATGCTTGTTATTAATGCTATAGATTTGATCATGTATATCCTTACTCCATCTTATTTCGTATTGGTTTCTCCTTGCATTGCATAAAGTCTAAGACTTTATGGATTTGCTGTCATTCCTCCCTTTTAAACTATTCATTTTCTTTTCAGTCTAACCTTTCATTAAAAATGATAGACAGAAATAAAGGGTATTTAGACATATTTCACAAATTTGGACTGCTGTAACTATTCACCACATGGTTTAAGTAAAAATTATGCTTGATTTCTTTTTAATTTCTTCTCTGGATTAGAGGATTGGTAAGGAATCAGACGTCCTCCTTAATTACCACTGCATATCTGTCCTTACTCATTCTTTCTGTGTCTCTCATGTCCAGCACATTCTACTTCTTGGTCCTATAAGTTCTATCCAGAAATCATCTCTAGGATCTACTTTCTCCTCCAGCCACACTGACATCACCTTCATTCAAGCTTGTGCAATCTCTTTTCTAGACTAATTGCTGTGATACCCAGACTGATTCTCTTCTGATCCTTTTCCATATGACACCCAGAGCAATCTTTCTAAAATTCAAATCTTCCTCATTTTCTGCCAGTTGAAATCCAAGCTATTAACTTAGCGTATCTAGCCCAGCATGAATGGCTCCCTGCTTGCACCTGTCACTTCATCTTCTACCCCTGTTCCTTGTGTACCACACTTCGGCCATACTAACTTGCAAAAACAACTCACAATGCTCGTATTTTTCCATGGTTTTGTATGCACTCTCTACTACAGGAATGCCACCCATACTTCTCTCCCTGGCCAACTCCTGAGACTTCTCCAAAGCTCAGCTGTAACTACTTCCCGGTAGATAACTAACTTCCCTACCCCAAGCTGCATGAGGTGTATCCCCTCAGCCTTTCACAGCACCCATCATGGCACTTACCACCGCATGCTATAATTATCACTTCAATGGCTCCTCCTCCATGAGGCTATCAGACCCCTGCAATCAGAAACTGTCTCTCTTATTTTTGTACACCCAGCATTTAATAAGGGTCTGATCCTAAATAAATATTTGTTGAATGAATGAATCAACGAGTGAATGAATGGTCACATGACTCTTGGTACAACAAAGCAGTTTGGAATTTAAATCCTTTTCATGGACTACTTTTGGACTATTTTTGGATATTAGATATGACACTAAAGTTTCCTCTACCTCCTCTTCCTACTAGCTATAGGAAGAACAATTTGTAACACAAGAACTACTTGTTAACATTTTCTTCCAAAATCCCTTAATTCCACCACTATCCATTTTGGGATATGGAGCTGGTCTGGCTGAAAGCTGACTGAAGGCATGAAGATCGGACCATATCTGCAAGGACGGAGCAAGAGCAAAGAAAAGACACTTCCAAGAATCAGAGGGGCAAACAGCCAGCCTGGCTCTAAGGAACTGTGTGAGAAGCCAGGCACAGCTACACACGGGGTGGGACGATATGTGCTCCACTCTCACCCTGACCAGCACAGAGAACAGTCAGAGCAGAGGCAGACAAATATTCTTCATTCTCTGAGTCAGTCGTGACTGAGAATTAGACCTATGTACCTCTAGGTGCAGGGAAGTGAAACACCCTGCATAGCGGCACACCCCTGGGAAGGACCTTTGGGGAAAATAATCTTAGGAGGAGAAGCAGAAAAAAACAAGGCTTAGCACAGCTAAAATTGGCTTCATTCTATTCAGAATGAGTGCAGCTCCTTTCCCCTGTTGGATAAGGACCAAGGAAAAAAGAGCCCTGAGGGCAGAACAAGCTCAGGCTACCCCATGGGAGGACACCCATTGCCCAGCTTCAATAGTCACTATCTATCCTCTTCCACTTTTTCTTTTTTTTTTGCTCAAGTTCTTGAAGAAAATCCTAGTCATCATATTATTCTACTTATAAATATTTTAGTATAATCTCTGACTAATAAAGACATTTATTACATAACCACAATACTATTATCAGACCCAACAAAATTAACAAATAAATCCCTTAATATCAAGAGCAAAACAAGATTTATGAAGGGTATTTTCCAGATTCCATATATACCCCCTCCTCAGCCCTTCCAGGGTCACAACTACAACTCACACTCACCAGGCTCCTAAGGAAGACCACAAGAACACAGAGAATATTCAACTTATGATTTCTTCATTTCCATTTCTACCCTGATGTCTCAACATCTGTAATTTTCTGAAGCTACCATGAGTCACTTCAACCCTCTTCCTCTCCCTATCCCACCAACTACAGTGTTTCACACACCCACACACAAAAAACATTTTACAGATGGAAAAAACAGAGGAACGAAGTGTTCAAGTCATATAGAAAATTAGAGTCACAACCAAAACTAAAACCCAGGTGTCATTTGAATTCTACTCTTCTACTTACTGCCTATGAAAACCTGGGTAAAAAAAAGAAAAAAAGAAAAAAAAGAAAACCTGGGTAAGTAAGGAAGTTTTCTGAGCCTCAATTTCCTACCCTATAAAATGGGGGTAATAGTATCTATCTTACAGGATTTCTGTTGGGATTTTTAAATATTGCATGTGCAGCACAATGACTGGCACGTAGTAGATAATAAGTTACTACTATAACTGGCCATCACATGTGAGTTCCTCCCCTTTCCTCATCCAATACTCTGTTCCTTAAAAGGGAGTAACCTGTAGAGTAAGGAAGACACACCAGTGATCTTGCATCAGTAAAATCAAGCATAACCCCCTACACACACGCGCGCGCGCTCACGCACACACACACACACACACACACACACTCTCTACTGCTATATCTTGTACTAAAATTCAATTCTATATTCAGAGAGTCACCTTTTTAAGAATAAAAAATAAATGCAGCTAATAATAAAGATATTTAGAAATGAAGATGTGGAGAGGACAAAGCAACAATATGTTGTTAGGGAGTTCTAGCAAGAAGCAGAGTTTTTTGCAAATCCTTGATCAAAGAATAATGCTCCTCCTTTGAGGAAGGTCATCCTGTTTAACTGAAAGCAAAACCTGACAAAAGATAAAAATGAAGGGTGATGGGAAAGAACACACACAGGTAGAGAGCCAAAGCAGTCCAAAGGATGTCAGATGTCACAAATTGCACTGTTAAGCTCTTTCAAATATTTGCATACTTACATACACATTCTTCAGTCAGATTTAGTTCCAGGTGGCAAACTTTATCTGGCACTTTCAGCAGACAGGAGAGGTCGGCAAAGAACATCAGCGCTCTTTGGCAAGTGACTCCAGCACTATCGCCATCACCATCACCATCATCATCATCATATGTTACACATATATAACCATTTACATTTTTCAAAGTACTTCTACATCTATTATTCAATTAAGTTTTTGAGCACTTAACTTGTGACAAGCAATACAAGGATACTTCAAAAAGTTCATGGAAAAATGGAATTAAAAGACAATACAAATCTTTCCATGAATTTTTTTAAGACCTCTCATATGTCAGGAGTTCTAGGGAATTTTAGAAATTAAGCAACAAGTTAATCGGGAAAGGTGAAAGGAAAGATATCAACACTATTCATTTATCAAATATTAATTGACTAGGCACTTTGAGTTGCTGCTAAGTCAACAATAAATAAGACACAATCCTCATCTTCTAGGTCACAATAATCACAATAATAACTCTAATAATAATTCTTTTGAGTGTTTACTGTGTGCCAATAAACATAAAAACAATGGTTGTATTGTTATTATTCCCACATTACCGATGAGAAAACTGAGGTTTAGAAAGGTTAAGTTACTCGCCCAAGGTCACATAGGAGGTAAATGACTTATCAGAGCCATTTTCTGATATGTCACCTATAAAGAGAAACACTTAAACTAATTGTGGCCCACTGCACATTTTCAGCACATTAAAAAGATACATGTATACATAAAATCTTCCAATTTGCTTCCATACATGAATTAGTGAGAACTAACCACTTGCCAATTAGAAAAAGCTTAAACATGAAAACTCTTCATTTGATATGGGGTACTTGAAATAAAGAAAAGGGTAAAAACGATTTACTCAAGTCAAAAAAGGTTGCTGTTTCCATTTCTATCACACTATTGGTCAGGAGAGCTTGTGCTAGTAGGAACTTTGTAAGTAAGATTCATTTCATAGTGTGATGGAGAAAGTGATAAAGGCATTCGATTTTCTTCAAGTTGAGTGTTTGATGATATTAGTAATAACTTGAAATGGAATATGAATCTCTATTCTATTTTGAAGCAATCAGGTTAGGTTATAGAAGCTTGCTTTTAAAAGTTTACTGAGCAGCTTCCTCAGATCAAGATTTTGAAATTAAAGAATCAGAGGCCAAATTGAAGCACCTCCCACCCCATCTAAAGAGTGACTCACAAGTTGTACTTTCTAAGGGTTGTGACATCAGAATATTGCACTTGAAACTGCAAGGAGGTGGGGGGGGGGCACAAGATTGTTACTGCTCTGTTCAAGAAAGCATAAATCCAGGCAGATGGATTTAGCACATGAAAACTACAGAATGCTTTAATCTCTCATTGCTAAACTGCACAGAGCTCTCTATTAAAAAATAATCATAGACTTTTGAAGAACTGAGGACCTATTTGTTGGAAATTAAATAATTTCAGAGATAAAAGAGGCTGGTGATTAATGAATCATTCTTTAAGTGTCTACAACTAAGTGCAATACTAAAGACATATCTGAATTATCAACCATCCATCCAATCAGTGTGGCTCAATCTCAAAAGAAAATTATTATGCTGAGAATAAATTCTACTCCCTAAGAAAAGACAGATATCACAGAATTGCCTAAATAAGATGAACCATAGACATCACTGTCTTTAAATGTTTGGCTATGCGGACAACCTCTGGGAAATATCTGGGATCCTACTTTCCTGTGGAAGTACGTTCTCTTCCATGACAGTATTCAATCCAAGTTGAGATTCATGATCAACCTGGAGTTAAAATTCAGATGTACTTTGATTCAGAACATACTACACAATTCTCAAGAATAATTCAATCCATCATACAACAAAATCTTCTTAAACTTAATCAAAACTAAATAACAATTAAATATAAAATTATAACTCTTTGAGGACTATTTTTAAGACTCAAAAACATGATAACTAGCATTTTTACAGTGTTTACCACGTGCCAGTCACTTTTCTAAGTACCTACCCTTTTAACTCTTGTTGACCTCACAACAATCTTATGAGGTAGGTGCTATTTTTATTTCCCTGTCTTATTTCTTTTACAGATGAAAACACTAAGGAAATTCCTATCAATTTAAAAAATTCATGCAGTCCATGTATAATTTGTTCTTTCACTCATTTAGCAAATGTTTATTGAGTCAAGTATGTGCCAAATACAGGGGATATAACAGTAGGAGACAGCCACAGTACTCAATCTCATGGAGCATATGGGAAAATGTAAAAAATAAACAAAGAGAGCCACGAATATTTTCTAAAGTTCTATAAAGAAATATACAGGGAGCTAAAATAGAGAATAAAGAAAGGTTTAGGAAATGCCTTCTTTACATAGGGCGGTCTGAGAAGACCTGTCAGAAGAGATAAGTAAGATGTAAAATATGAGAAGAAGATAAACATGAAAGAGTGGGAGAAAGAGGCTCTGGGTTAAGACTACAAGGTGAAGGCAATCATCTAAACCACACACACCTGGAATGTCACTAAACTACAGTGAAAAAGTTATTTTAAAGACAAGAAGAAAGTGAGAATAGACAAGAAGACATAAAACAACATAATTTTGGGAGCTTAAAAGCCAAAATAGAGAAGTAGCAGTTGACTTGGCAGACCAGAGAAAGTTGAATCCCAGGCCAGCAGCAGGGAAAGCTTAGAATCAATGGATGTAATCTCAGAATTCTCAAAAGGCACAAGACTGGCAGCACCAGATAGCTCTGGTACTACAGGCGAGAGGCAGGAGTGGGAGGCTAGAAACAAGAGGGATTGGCTGGAAACTGTTTAACAGCAATTGGAACCCTAAATTCTAGTCATGACTAAGGATAAGGACAAGAAGCTGACCTGTTGGGAACCCTAAATTCTCTCTGCTACCTCACATCCCTGAGAGATCATCTCTGCCCACCTGAAGTTCATCGCCATGTGAGAATATATATCAGAGTCTCTGGAATGGCAGAGACCAAATATAGTTGAAGACAGAGGTAACCTACCTGAATCAGGGGGTTTGCTGGCTGTCCGAAGTGTAAATGCTGCATACAGAGCTGAACCAACCACTGTTCCCCATCACCTAGCAAGCCAGACCCTTACTCTTCAGACTGGAGATTGGAAGCCTCTTTTTTCCTCCTTTCTTCTGTGAATCTGACCAGTCAAAGGGGAAAGGCCCGAACATAGTGACTTCAGGGTTTCCTCCAATAAATGGCCCACCAACAGGGCAGCTTCTTAGTCCCAACCTTTTCCTCCTTTCTTCTGTGAATCTGACCAGTCAAAGGGGAAAGGCCCGAACATAGTGACTTTAGGGTTTCCTCCAATAAATGGCCCACCAACAGGGCAGCTTCTTAGTCCCAACCCTTAATCATGTGTCCAGGAAAGCAAGGACAACCATCTAAAGAAGGCCTCTAACATGTAAGACAGATCCAACATCAGAAAAGGAACAGAAATTCTATCAACTTGAAGAAAAGAGTCTATGCAGAAGGAGAAAACCTTTAAAAAAAAAAAAAACTTTTTAATATCAGAAAAACAGGATACTCTACCCATGAATGAATGTTGGCTATTTAAGAAAACAACATACAGAAAAAAAAAGAGTTCTTGCATATTAAAAATATAATCCCAGAAATAATCAATATAAGGGCTAAAAGATACAGTTGAACAATTGAGGACATTTCCCCCAAAGTATAGCAAAACGCCAAAGAGACAAAATAAAGGAGAAATGATCAATCCAGGAGATCGAACATCAGAATATAAGGAGTTCCAGAAAAAGGTAACAGGAAACCAGAGGAGTTAACAGAATTAGTTAAGAAATTTTTGGATAATGGCAGATTAAAAGGGCCTACCACAATGAATAAAAATAGACACATAACAATGCACATCATTGTGAAATGTCAGAAACTGGAGACAAAGAAAAGATTTGACATGTTTCTAGAGTTTTTTTTTAATTTTACATCACTTTAGAAAGATCAAGAATCAAAATGGCTTTGGACTTCTCAAAAGCAACACTAGAAGCAAGACAATGATGAAGCCATGCCTTCAAAACCCTGAAAAAAAATTATCCCCAAAGTAGAATTCAATATTCAGGCAAACTACAAATCAAAAACAAAGGCATGTGTAGACATTCATGCACGCATCCTTTCTCCTGGGAGAAGAAAGACCCAGTTGCACATCAGGCACAGAGGGCACCCTGTCAAGGACAGAGCAGTGTGGTTCAATAGACAGACTGTTGAAAGCTGTCATCACCAGAGCCCCACACTCACCGTACTGTGTTTTTAACTGAGGGCAGAATCCCTGGGTGAGTGTGGCCCAGATTCTAACTCATTCTAGAGCCAGTGAAGATCCTACTCTCCCCTCCACAGTGTCCCTGGAACAGCTGAGGACACTCATTCTACCCCCATGAAAGTGTTCTGCTTTGACCTGCTTCTAAGAGTTGGAGGTAGGTGATGATGAGCTTAAGCAAAAAATACAGAATAAGCCACTCCTCCACCGTAGTTTTGCCCAGAGTCCCCTGGCTTACACTACAGCAGTGCCAAAGCTCCAAGTGGGATGAACCTTTCCTTCCTGGGACTTGCTCAGTGAATTCCCAAGGAAGGGCTTTCAGAGAAGCTGAACTCAAGACTTGTCCCAGAGATTCTGATTGGCGTATCTTCATGATATGAAAAAGGGCGTATGATTATGTACACATTTTCAAAAATGATAACAAATGTACGCCATTTACCTATCACCCAAGTTTAGAAGATAGAACATTTCCTGCTTCTTATCTGTGCCTATATCTGCTTGTTTGACAGCTGCCCAGTACAGCCTGTCTCTGCTTTTATTCCCTTCATTCACCATAAACACAAATACTTTTCTAACTCATCCATTCATCATTCCCTTGCCTTTCTTTATAGTTTCATCCCCTGAATATGTATTACCCAAACACTGTATCACTTAATTTTTAAAAACCAAAGAGCAAATATAAACCAGTGGTGATGAAAGAAAAATACCACGTTGCCATTGTTGAGAAGGCTCCTGTATTTATGAGCTTTGATCATCACTCCTTCATTAAGGAATAAAGGGGCTACTGTGATTTCATATTGACCCAGAAACAGAGAATAGGTGAAGAGTCACAGGACTGGTTCTAAAGGCAGCAGCCATTTATTTTAGAAATGGATTTTAAATACCAGAGAATAGAGCTTTAGCACCCAAAAGCAGTCAGCTTAAATATGCTAACAGAGGAGCGTTCTGGGAAGACAGCAATGGCAGCAGCAGCTCAAGGCCTTCCATGAAAAAGAGACAGATCAACGAGGATAACAAAACCAAAGACCCACTGACAATACTGACAACACAACTACGTGACAAGGTACCCCATGAACCAACATGAGAGTATGCGGACAAACTGCTGACAGCTACACACCCACATGGTATCAACATCCATGCGGGAAGACATAAAAGGAAAGCAAATTGGGTCTCCGATCATCCTCAGGACATGAGAACTCCCAACCTGTCAACAGGCACCCACTGGAAACTGCCGTGGCCCAGTCTGAAAACAGCAGTCAAAGCAAGGAAAGGGTTCTTCAGGTAAGAAGATCTCATAGTGATGGAGCAGACTCCAAAAACTAACAACCCAAAGGCTATCTTCCTGAAGCGAGTGGGGGAGTCTCACAAGAGAAAGAAAAAAAAAAACAGAAAAGGGATCCCCAAACTCTGAATGTCCTCACCTCGGACAGACCCTGAAACAGCACAAGTGCAAAACAGACTCAAAGCAGCCCAGCTAAAGGCAAAAGATCTGAACAGAGAAAGGAGCTCTGCATGAGCAAGAGTTTGCAATTCAATCCCAGCCAAGAAAATGACCTACTAAAATAAAGGAAGCAATATTCATCAGTGGGAAATAATAGAATCCAAAGTCTCCACAACTTAACATTCATGATGTCCAGAATACAATTCAAAATTATGCAATATATGAAGGACCAGGAAAATGAAACACATTCTCAGAAGAAAAGTCAGTGTAGTCTGATCCTGAAATGAAACAGATGTTGGAACTAACAGACAAGTATTGTAATGCAAATGCCATAACCAACCTCAATGAAGTAAAACAAGACATGCTTTCAATGCACGAAACTCTCATCAGAGAAACGGGAAGTCTCAGCAGAAAAATAAAAACAATAAAAGAAGAAGAAGGCAGAAATTCTAGAACTGGAAAATATAATTTCTGAAACATAGAATTCACCGGATGGGCTTAACAGCTGAATGAACATGACAGAGGAAAGAATACATGAATTTGAAAAGAGGTCAATAAAGAAGAAGAAGGCAGAAATTCTAGAACTGGAAAATATAATTTCTGAAACATAGAATTCACTGGATGGGCTTAACAGCTGAATGAACATGACAGAGGAAAGAATACATGAATTTGAAAAGAGGTCAACAGAAAGTAGCCAAGGAAAAGAACAGAGAGAAAAAAAGACTGGGGAAGAAAAAATGAACAGGACCTCAGAGGCCTATTAGATGACATCAAGCAGTAAGATGTATGTGCAATGGGAATACCAGGAGAGGACAGAAAGAATAGAGCAGAAAAAATATTCGCAAAAATAATGGCCAAAGATTTCTCAGATTTGATAAAAGGCAGAAATTTGTAGACGCAAAATGATAAACACCAAGCAGAATAAACACCGGTAGTCCATGCCAATAGAAGTCCACGTGATAAACTGTTGAAAGACAAAGATAAAAGAGTTTATCTTGAAAGAGAAAAACAATAATTTACATACATTTTATAGACATATGACAATTAATGGCTGAATTCCCCTCCGAAAGCATGAAAGCCAGATGGAATAACATCTTTGAAGTACTGAAAGAAAAAAAAAAGACTGTCAAAGCAGAATCCTATATTCAGCAAAAATATTATTCAAGAATAAAAGCAAAATAAAGATATTTTCAGACAAAAGAAATCTAGGGAATTTGGTCACAAGCAGAGCTCCTACAAAAGAGGCTAAAGGAAGTTTTCAGAGCTGAAGAGAAACAATTCCACACAAAAAGTCAAATCCTCAGAGAAAAATGAAGAGCATCAGAAATGGTAAATATCTTGGTAAATGCCAAAGACTATATTTTCTTTTTCCTTCTAACTTCTTTATTAACCATATAACTTTAAAATTAAAGTCATAACATTATTTTATAGGATTTATAACATATGTAGATGTAGTACATATAATAATCATAAAATAAAGAGGGTTATGGGCCTATAAGGTTACAAGATGATTTTAAATAAAGTAGTAGATTATTAACTGTGAAAAATTAAGAATATTACATAATAATTGATAGGGCAATCATTATTTCAAAAATGCAAAAAGAAATACCTAAAAAGCCAATAGGAAAATTTAAAAGGTTGAAAGGAAATGGATGGAAAAATATATCCATCACAAATAGTGAGCAAAAGTAGACTGGAGTAGCAATATTACTATCAGATAAAATAGATTTTGAAACAAAATATATAACAAGGATAAAGAAGACACGTCACACCAAGGTCAAGGGTTCAGATCCCAGCCCTGGCCAGCTGCCAAAAACAATTTTAAAAATTTTTTAATTAAGTGTTCTTAACATCCATGCAAATAGACCTTCTTAAATACAAAAAAAAAAGATACTTTATAATAATAATAAGAGGGATAGTCAACAGGAAAACATAATAATCATAAATGTGTATAACCCAATAACAGAGCTTCAAAAAACAAGAAGCAAAAATTGACAGATATAAAGGAAAAAATTAATTACATAATCATAGTTAAATATTGCAATCTGCTTCTATCAGCAATTGATAGAAAAAATAGACAAAAATCAGCAAAGTCAAAGAAGATTTCAACACATCACCCAACAATTGCAAAATACATATTCTTTTCAGTTGCATATGGAATTTTTTCCAGTATAAACTGTATTTGGGGCTATAAAACAAGTCTCACTAAACGTCAAAAGACTGAAAGCACACAGTATAAGTTATCCGACAAAAACGGAATTATGTTACAAATCAAAAACAATAGCATAAACAGGAAAATTCCTAATATTTGGAAATTAAACAATACACTTCTACAGAAACTTTGGGTCAAAGAAAAAATTACAAGATAAATTAGAGAATATTTTGAACTGAACAGTAATGAAAATATAACCTATCAAAATTTGTAGAATGCAGCTAAAATAGGGCTTACAGAGAAATTTATGGCTTTAAGTGCCTCTATTAAAAAAGAAAAAGGTCTCAAACCAATAATATAAACTTTCAATGTAAGAAACAAGAAAAAGAAGAGAAAATTAAACTCAAAGCAAACCAAAGGAAGGAAATAGTATAGATAAGTGCAGAAATCAATAAAATAGAAAATAGAGAAAATCATCAAAACCAAAAGCTGGTTGTTTGAGAAGATCGATAAAATTTATAAACCTCTAACCAGACAGATCAAGAAAAAAAGAAAGATAAATTGCCAAACCAGAAATAAAAGAGGGATATAGCAACAGATTCTACAGATGTAAAAAGGATGATAAGGGATTATTACAAACAACTTTATGCCAATAAATGGGCAATGGGAAAAATTTATCAAATAGACAAAATGGTTAAATTCCTTGAAAGACACTAATAATCATAACTGACCCAAGAAGAAATTAAAGCAAATGCACTTTGAACAACTCTATATCAATTAATGAAATTGAATTTAAAATTTAAAACCTTCCCCCCAAAAAAGAAAAAAATTAACCTCAGGCCCTAACAGCGTCAATGTGAATTTTACCAAAAATGTAATAAAAAATCATTATCGATGTTACAGAAACTCTTGCAGAAAATGTAGAAAAGGGGAACACTTCCCAACTCGTTTTATGAGGTCAATTTTACTGATTCCAAAACCAGACAAAAACATCACAAGAAAAGAAAACTACAGGCCAGTATCTCTCACAAACATGATACAATTGTCCTTAACAAAATATTATCAAATTGAACCCAACAATATTTTCAAAGGATATACAGTACATTACGATCAAATGGAGTTTATTTCAGGAATGCAAAGTTAGTCTAATATTGTGAAAGTTTCAAAGCTTTCTACCTAAGAACAAGAACAAAGCAAAGACGTACACTCACATTATTTTTATTTAACATTGTTATGAAGGGAGTTATTTCCATATTAACGCTTAGTCTACAGAGAAAACAAGGCACCTGGACTTTGGATTTTAAACACGTTTTTACCCTTAGTCTGATTAATAGGGATAGTAGAATAGAAATATGGGGAAATGTGAATATGAAAAACAATTCATGGTGGGCTGGCCGGTTAGTTCAGCTGGTTAGAGTGCAGTGTTAATAACACCAAGGTCAAGGATTTGGATCCCCGTAACCAGCCAACTGCAAACAAAACCAAAACAAAACAATTTAATGAAGCCTGGCCAATTAGCTTCGTTGGTTAAGACACAGTGTTATAACTCAAAGGTCAAGGGTTTGGATCCCCATACCAACCAGCCACCAAAAAACAAAAAAAGAAAGAAAAAGAAAACAGAAATAAGAGGCATACAGATCAAAAAAAGCTACTAGCCTAATAAGTGAATGTGGCAGGGGTGCAGGATATAAGACCAACATTCAAAAATCATTTGTATTTATCCATGCTAACGACAAATATTAGAAAATGAAATTTGAAAAACAACTCCATTCACAAAAATACTTAGGAGTAAACTTAATGAAAGATTAACAACTACAAAACATTGCAAAGGAGAATTAAACAAGACCTAAATAAGTGTGTGTGTATATATATATATACATATATATATGTCATTCCAAGGATTGAAGACTCAGTGTTGTTAAGACAGTAATACTCCTCGAACTGATCTACAGACCAAAATCCAAATAAGCTTCCTTTAACAAAAATGACAAGTTGATTTTAAAATTTATATGGAAAGCAAAGGACCTAAAATAGCTAAAACAATTCTGAAAAATAAGAACAAAGTTGAAGGTCTTACAGTAATAAAGACAGTATGTTGTTGACATAAGGATAGACATATAGATGAATAGACAGAATACAGTCCAGAGATTGACCCACACACATAACTGTATGATTGATTAGTTTTCAACAAAGGTACCAAGATAATTCAATAGAGACAAGATAGTTTTTACAACAAATGGTGCTGGAACAACTGGATATCATATATGGAAGTAATGAACTTCAAACCTTACATCACGCCATACATAGAAATTAACTCAAAAATGTTCATAGATCTAAATGTTAAAGATAAAACTATTAAAGTTCTAGAAGAAAACATTGGAAAAAAATCTTTGATTTTTTGGGTTAGGCAAAGATTCCTTAAACAAGATAACAAAAGCACAAATGATAAAAGAAAAATACTGATAAAATGGACTTCATGATTTACAAGTTCCACTTCTCAAAAGTCATGCTTAAGAAAACACAAAGGTAAGCCACAGATTGGAAGCAAAATTTTTCAGAATATATTAACAACTCTTACAACTCAATAAAAAGACAAAAAAGAATCCAATAAAAATGGACAAAAGATTGAAACACACTTTCCTAGAAGATATACAAATGGTCAGTAAGCACATGAAAAAATGTTCAACATCACTAGATCTCAGAGAAATGCTAATTAAAACCACAATGAGATACCACTGCACACCAACTAGAATAACTAAAATTTAAAAGACTATCAATACCAAGTGTTGGTGAGGATGCAGAGCAACCAGATTGCTCCTACATTGCTGGAAGGAATGCAAAATGTGATACCCACTTTGCAAAACAGTATGACAATTATATAATGGTAACTATTCATTTACCATACTATCACGCAATTCCACTCCTAAGTATTCAAACTAGAGAAATAAAAACAATGTCCACATGAAAACATCCCACTTTGCAAAACAGTATGACAATTATATAATGGTAACTATTCATTTACCATACTATCACACAATTCCACTCCTAAGTATTCAAACTAGAGAAATAAAAACAATGTCCACATGAAAACGTATGCAAATATTCATAGGAGCATTATTCATAATGGCCAAAGACTGCAAACAGCACAAATGTATATCAACTGGTAAATGGATAAACAAATTTATAATATACACAGGTTATGGAATACTACACAGCAACAAAAAGAAACAAAATGTTAATAAACATGACATGAATGAATCTCAAAAACATTATGCTAAATAAAAGAAGTCAAACAGAAAAGACTATGTACTGAATGATGCCATTTACATTTATATGAAATTCTATAAAAGACAACACCATAATGATGGAAAAGAAGATCGATGTCTGCCTGGGGACTAGGAGTAGAAGGAGATCAAGAGCAAAGGACATAAGGATTCTTCTTATGGTAAAATTACTGTTCTTTGTCTTGATTATGGCTGTGGTTATATGATTGCGTATACTTAGCAAAATTCATCATCGATTTGTGCTTTCAAAACGGGTGAATTTTATTATGTGTAACTATTTCTGTAATAAACAAAAAGAGGGCAAAATCGCATGTATTCTAATCTATAAGTACTTGGGGATGTCTAAACTAGAAGGCATCAGGATGTAGTCAGACACTTGTACTTATAATGAGTAAGTTGGATTTACGAGAAATAAGATAATATTCAACTGAACATTGTCAACTTTTTATTTGTATTTGACATATCAAATTAAGAGCTAAATAAATATACTTCTATATATAAGAAGAACCACCATTAACTTCCTAATTCACATGGGTAGCTCTAAAAGAAATCCAAAAGAAATATAGAAAAAGATTTCAAAACATTCAATAGAAAGTGATCCATTCAGAAGATAAGCAAAGAAGATTTAAGATATGTATGATTGCATTCACAAGGAAGAATGCAAACACTGGAACAAAACAAATATTAAAACTATATTTTCAAAATACTTTCCTAAAACAAAAAATATTTTTAAATTACATATTTAAAGGATATACTGCAATCATTTCAGTGTGGTCAACACTGAATATTATATAAGCTAATTAAAGAAAAATTTGAAATCATTTGGGCAAACAGGCAAAAAGACTAAACTACTAATTAGGGGGGGAAAAGAACGTGTGGTCAACACTGAATATTATATAAGCTAATTAAAGAAAAATTTGAAATCATTTGGGCAACCAGGCAAAAAGACTAAACTACTAATTAGGGGGGAAAAAGAATACAAGATTGTCATCAGACTTTTCAGCAATTCTTTAATGCCAAAAGAAAATGATATAAAAATTTAAAATACTCAAATAAGGGAAATATAAGTCAAGGATTTCATATCTACCCAAACTGACCTTCAAGTACGAAGCCACAAACAAACTTATAAACTTGCCAAAACTCAGAGAATATTGATCCTGTGAGCCTTTGCCTAAGGAATCTATTAGAAAAGGAGATTCAGACCACCAGAAAGACTGAGAGACATCAGTATAAGAACTAGTGGTGAGTATTAAATGTAAATGTACCTGTAGAACAAAGCTAAATCGTGGTTATGAGGGAGAAAATATAGTAGATACCGTACAATTATCAAAACTTGGGGGGGGGCACATGGAATAAGGAGTATATATGGGTATGATTGGTATAATATGATTGGATAGGTATTAGTCATAAATAAAATAATATTACTTTATATCAGATACTGGGATAGAAGGAGGGGAGGAAGAAGAGGTTACAAGCTAATTTCTATATTGTTCAACATAGGGACCAATTAGTCCAAAAAATAGTGCTAATGGTATCCAATTAGTCCAAAAAAAAGTGCTAATGGTATTATATAAAAATATTAGTATAAAGGTTACCAATAGAACAAATGAACAAAAAAAAAAAAACCCACTGCATAATGAAAGAGCTTAGGTATAAAAGACATAAAAATAAAACAATATGATAGAACGGAGGCCAAACATATTAATCATATCAATAGATGTAAATGGGCTTAACTCACCTATTGAAAGAAAAGGATTTTCAGATTGGCTAATAAAGCAAAATCCAACACTATGCAGAATACAAGAGACACACCTAAAACAAAGAGATTCAAAAGAGTTAAAAATAAAAGGATGGAGAAAGATTTATCAGGCAAACACAAATAGAAAGAAAACAGGGATCATAATCTTGATATCTGACACAGTGGAATTCAAAGCAAAAAGCATTAAAATAGATTTTTTAAAGTACACTCTCTAATGCTTAAGGCTACAATTCACAATGAAGATATTAGTTGCTAATATTTATGCCCACAATAACTCCGTTAAGCAGCAACCTACAGAAAATGCAAGGAGAAATAGACAGAAACACACTAAAAATAGATGTTAACATACCTCTCACAATCCGAGATCAAGTGAACTAAAAATTAAATAAAGGTATAGAAGACCTAAATAACATAAATAAGGTAGATCTTATAGAGATATATCAAATTCTAATAGAGATTACAATTTATTTTCAAGTACACATAGAACATTCATAAAAACTGACTAAATGTTAAGACAGAAAATCTCAAAGTTCTAAGGAATAGAAATAATATAAATAACATCCTCAGATCATAATGCAATAAAATTATAAATCAACAACAAAATAAACAAAAACGCCCTTCCAGGTGGAAATTCACACTTTTCAACAACTCTGGGGTCAAAGGCAAAATACATAATTCAATTGCAGACTGTATTGAAAACAATGATAATAAAAGCTTAACCTTATAAGAATATGTAGGCTACAACTCAAGGAAGTATCAAAGAAAAATACATTGCATGAAATTCCTATATCAATAAAAATTAAAATAAATCCATTTACAGCCATCTCAAGAAGTTAGAGAAGGAACACCAAAATAAAACAAAGAAATCAGGAAAAAATAATCATGAATTAATAAAAAAAAAGCTGAAATTAATTTAGAAACCAAAAAACCAGTAGATTAATAAATAAATCCAAAAATTTGTTCCTTAAAAAGGAAATCAACAAAATAAGAAGGAACACCAAAATAAAACAAAGAAATCAGGAAAAAATAATCATGAATTAATAAAAAAAAGCTGAAATTAATTTAGAAACCAAAAAACCAGTAGATTAATAAATAAATCCAAAAATTTGTTCCTTAAAAAGGAAATCAACAAAATAGACAAACCACTGACTAACCCAATAAAAAAGGGGCAGGGGATAGGAGGATAAAGCATAACTACACAACATTAAATACACAACATTAGAAATGGCAAGGAGAAAATAAATATCAAAATAGAGAAAGATTTAAAATATCTAAGAAACTCCTTTGCATGATTCCATATAAACAAATTTGAAAACTTAGATAAAATGTACAATTTTTTAGAAAAATAAAACTTACCAAAATTGACCTCAGTAGAAACAGAAAATCTAAATAGAGTAAGTGTCATAGAATAAGTAGAGAAAAAGGTTAGAGTTCCACTACAAAAAAAGCATCAGACCGGACGGTTTTACAGGGGAACTCTAACAAACTTTTAAAGAACAGATAACCTCAATGCTACTTTAATTATTCCAGAGCATTGGAAAAAAGGAAAATTTCTAAACTCACTTCATGTAGTGAGTATAACACTGTTCCGAGATCCTGGCTAGAATTACACATCATCCTAACCCTCCAAAAAACCTGTGGACCAATCTAACTTATTAAAATCAGTGCAACAATTCTTAAGTAAAATATGACAAAATCCAATCCAGCTATTAATAAGGTTAACAGAAGAAGTCATATGGTCTTCATAGATGCAGAAAATAAACTTTACTCAGTACCCATTCAGGTTTTAAAAAAAAAAACTTAATAAAATAGGAATTGATGGATACTTCCTTAGTATATTCCCTTAGCCCAAAAGAGTATCTTACTTAATAGAGAAATACTAGAGGCTTTACTACTAAAGTTAAAAACAACACAAGAATACCTACTCTCTCTGCTATGTTTAACACTGTGTTGGAGATATGTGCCAATGTAATTAGAAAAGAGAACACAATTAGAGGCATAAAAATTGGAGAGAAAAGAAAGGATAAAACTATTTTTCATTTGCAGACCAAATAATTATATACCTTAAAAACCCAAAAGAATAGATGGAAAAATGATTTTAAAAAGAAAATAATTTAGTAAAGTACGGTTATAAAATTAGAACACAAAAATCAATAAAAAGATAGAAGAAAAGACACATCCCAAATATGATAGCCAAAAAAAGAAGATAAAAGAAAATACTAAGCATAAGCTCATCAAGAAATTCCCAAATCTATATGAGAAAAACTATAAAGCATCTATGGAAAAGCACAAACAGACTTGAACAGATGGAGAGACATATTATGTTCTGAGATAGAAAGATTCAATATCATAAAGATGTCAGTTCTCCCTAAGTATGTTATTTCATAAATTTAATGCAATACTCATAAAAGTACTGTCAGGTTTTTTCCTGGTGCTATGCAACTTGGTTATAAAATTAATTTGGAGGAATGAAAAAGAAAGCCAGAAAAAGTTGAAAAATAAGAACAATGTGGAATAAAAGAGGGTGGATTCTAACAAAATTCTCTACAAAAATTTTAGCCTCCGGTAAAAAAAAAAAAAAAGAGTAATAATGGTCACAAGGAGCAATTGTTGGCTCTCTATGAATAACTCATGCCAAGTTCATTTCAATTTCCTATTATTTTAGAGATCTAGACAGGGTATCAATGGAATGCTAAAGAGAATATAGGTATCTCAGCAAAGTATGATGTCTGTGGAGACTCACCTGTAGAGCCTAGTACGGTGTCTAACACATTGTAGACACCCAACAAATATTTGTTGAATAAGTGAATAGACAAGCAATGAAATACGGATTGAGATGTACCACAATAGGATGGATTTGCAGCTAGTGAAACTGTCACATCTAAAATGTACTGATTAATAGCTCAAAGCCAACTTGAAACAGTTATTTAATGGCATGTCACAAGGCTTTTGTGCTTCTCTTCTCCTCATTGACATTTTTATTTTGGACACTCCATATAAGAATGCATGTCATTGTGATAGTTGATACAAAACTAATGGAAGAATGGCTAATATGTTGGATGATAGAATCAGACATAACAATGAAATGTCACTAAGATAAAATGTAATCAGGTTTGTAATGGGTTGAATTGTGTTCCCCCAAAAGATATGTTCAAGTCTTAACCCTGGCACCGGTAAACATGACCTTATTTGGAAATAGGGTCTTTGCAGATGTAATCAAGTTAAGATGAGATCATACCGGATTAAGGTGGGCTCTGAATCAAATTACTGGTGTGTTTATAAGAGGAAGGAGAGGGGGATTTGGATACAGAGAAACAAGCCATGTGTAGAACGGAGGCAGAGATTGCAGTGATGCAGCTACAAGCCAAGGAATGCCAAGGATGGCCAGCCACCACTGGAAGCTGGGAGAGAAGCAAGGATGGATTCTTCTTTAGAGCCTGCAGAGAAGGCATGGCCCTGCCAAAACCTTGATTCCAAACGCCTAGCTTCCAGACGTCCAAAATCAAGACAGTTTCTGTGAGAGAAACTCTGTTGTTTTAAGCCACCCAGTTTGTGGTCTTTATTACTGCAGACTTTGGAAACGAATACAGGGTTAAGAAAAGCCATTCGTCTTTCAACTGCACGGATAGAGGATGAAGGAAAACCGGCTTAATCATTTCTATGGATAAGATCTGCCAATTTTAGGAGACCAGTAGCTTGATATTATTATACAAAAAGCTAAAGGAATATTTACACCTTGAAATATAGGTTCCTGCACTCTGCACTAAGTAGGTTACCTATGAGGTATTAAGTCCTTTTACAAGTGCCACACTTTAAGGAAGTCATAAAGAAGACCTGAAATACATTTTTAAATGATGATGTAAAAAGGAAAGTGTCTGGAAATTTAGTCGTGTTATCATAAAACATTTTTGAGCAACTACTCTATATATATGGTATACATTCTAACATCTAGGAAGAGTTCTACTCCCAAAGAGGCAGAACTCTAATATGGGTCAAAGGCGACGGGAAGTTACAGAAGTATTTTAAAGAGAAGAATGACATGATGGTCTCTGTATTCAGGCAGAGCATTCAGGCTCATGGGGATAGATTCGATGGGGACAAAGCAGACACAGGGAGGTAATTAAAAGGCTGTTATAGGGCCGGCCCGGTGGCCCACTGGAGAGTGCGCCACTTGGGAGTGCGGCGGCCCTCCCGCTGAGGGTTCGGATCCCACGTAGAGACTGGTTCCCGCTCACTGGCTGAGCATGGTGCGGGCGCAACACCGAGGGTTGCGATCCCGTTACCGGTCAGTAAAAAGGACAAAAAAGAAAAAAAAAAAAAAGGCTGTTATAGGGCCGGCCCGGTGGCCCACTGGAGAGTGCGCCACTTGGGAGTGCGGCGGCCCTCCCGCTGAGGGTTCGGATCCCACGGAGAGACTGGTTCCCGCTCACTGGCTGAGCACGGTGCGGGCGCAACACCGGGGGTGCGATCCCCGTACCGGGCAGGAAAAAGGACAAAAAAGAAAAAAAAAAAAAAGGCTGTTATAGGGCCGGCCCGGTGGCCCACTGGAGAGTGCGCCACTTGGGAGTGCGGCGGCCCTCCCGCTGAGGGTTCGGATCCCACGGAGAGACTGGTTCCCGCTCACTGGCTGAGCACGGTGCGGGCGCAACACCGGGGGTGCGATCCCCGTACCGGGCAGGAAAAAGGACAAAAAAGAAAAAAAAAAAAAAAAAAAAAAAAAAAAAAGGCTGTTATAGAGAGATGATAAACCCCATAATTAGAATGGTGATGGTTAAGAATAAACAGGAAATGAGGTTTTTGAGGAATTTTAAGAGATAAAACTAGAGTACTAATATAATAGCACTTGTCTCTAAAAACTATTATGAAAATTAGTTAAGCTAATATATACCAAAGTGCCTAGCACATAGTAGGCATAAACAATAAATATCTAACTCTCCTTCCTGAAGAGCTTAAGATTCAAATACATATAACTCGTATCATGCTAAATTAGTTATATGATTATGAGTTATCATCAATCGCCACATATGAGGCAAGCTCATTTATTCTTAAAATAAAAATAACATTATATATACATAAATGTATATGTATATACACAAATATGTGTGTATATACACCTAAAGTTATATGTATACACACAAATGTCCTTTTAATTTTATTCTAGTGTCAGACCAAATGTCTGAATCATATGAAAATGAAAGATATCCTGAAATGTTGAATACCTTTCCAATTTTAATCCCACATCAAATATTAAATGAGACTCACATGATAAACTATATGCTGTTTGGGAATATTGTTCTTGAAAGGTCCAGAAGGAGAGGAAAAACAAGACAGAAAAAGAATATATGGATTGAAAAAAGCTAAAAATTCTAAATAAAATGGTTGAGCTTTCCATGCTACCGAAAGCTAGTTTGTAGATAAGAATACAATTTTGCTTAATATACTTTTTGGTGAAGTAAGAATTTCATTTCTAAGCAAACATATGTGTTCATATATGCAGAGCTACCCATATCTTTTCAGAATATAATAAATAAATGCATGTGCATTTCCAACATAACAATACTTCAAAATGAGAATCCCAGCTTAAAGCTTATTTATTGGTTGAGTAATCAATACATAAAACTTGAACAGGATCCAAGTAAAATTACAGCATGAAGAGTCCCTGACTTCAGATTTATTGCCATTTTACCTTAAGAAAAACAGTTGGCTGTGTGCTAAGATTGCCTACCAATTAAGAATCATGATTATCATGCTGAATCTGGTAAAAGAAAAATTCAGCTAATCAGAAAGAATTAAAACCACAACAAATGTTCAGAAAAAGTGTAACTTGTTATATAAACACTATAAAATTTGATTTAGCAAATATATTTTAAGTATTTTGACAACTGAAGTCTTATTTACCTGTAAATCCACTTGAAAAGCATGCATTTTGTACAATGCTAACATTGCAGAACTTCTCATTAACAAAAGTGTAAAATCTTCAAATTAATGATATATAAAAACATGATTATGTAATCCTTCCTTATAAAAGATATTTCATCCATTCTTGATCATTTTTACATATCCAAGAAACAATTTTTTGTGCAAACACTATGCACTAAACAATGGGTTGCATGCTGGAGACCCAGAAATGAACCCAATACAATCTACATCTAAAGTAAATTGGGACAACCAACAAGAAAGCTAATGATTTAAATACAGTGTGAGGGAGCCAGCCGATTAGCTCAGCTGGTTAGAGCGCAGCCTTATAACACGAAGGTCACAGGTTCGGATCTCAGTACTGGCCAGCCGCCCAAAAAAATAAATAAAAATCAAAAAAGAAAATAAGACTTTGGGGGCGATGGGAAATAAATAAATAAATACAGTGTGAGCACACAAGTAGGCCATACAGGGGGAAAGAAGCAATCAGGCCAGGCTTCCAAGCTAAGCATTGATCAATAAGTAGGCATTAGACAGGCAAAGAAGAGGACCATGGAAGAAAAGCAAGCATTTCAGGCAAAAAGAACATGATGGATTAGAGGAACTGAAAAACCAGTCCATTGTAACTAGATTGGAGAGATAGAGCAGAGATGGAGTTGATGGGCTAGAATCAATAGGGTTTGGTGATTTGTTGAGTATTTATGGCAGAGAGTAGGAGTTTAGGAAGACTCCCAAGTTTTTGACTTGGTTCAATGGGGTGCCATTCACTAAAATGAGTAATATAAAAGGAAATGCAAATTTGGGACAGAAGACAATGAGTTTGGGTTTATGGTACATATATATAAGATGCCTGGATAGAGATAGGGCATGTGGTTCCAGAGACATGTTTGGACTAGAAAATCGCATTTAGGAGCCCATCCACACAGAGGTGATAACTGATACCACGTGAAAAATGCGGTCAAGACCCTGTGAGATTAAAAAAAGAGAGAGAGACAGAGGTCTAGTGACAGAATCCCAGGTAAATCCAATTTTTAAAGGGCAGGAAGAAGACAACCCTAAGGAAAAAAATGTGAATAGGAATAGCTTAAAAAGAAAGAAGAAAAGAAAAGTTTAAATAAGGAATGCAACAACTAATGTGAAATGATATAGAGAAGTCATGAAAGACAAGGCTGAAAACCATTTTTCTATTTGCAACCATAGATATGGTTAATAGCCATAATCTAATTTTTGCAGATATAATACTAAATCTTTCTATAAGAAGTTAGCAATGAGGGCTGATCAGTTAGCTCATTTGGTTAGAGAGCAGTGTTCTAACACCAAGGTCAAGGGTTCAGATCCCTATACCAGCCAGCCACACACACACACACACA
>NW_007726279.1:847887-857128 GCF_000696425.1 Galeopterus variegatus | reverse complement strand
AAAAAAAAAACTTAATAAAATAGGAATTGATGGATACTTCCTTAGTATATTCCCTTAGCCCAAAAGAGTATCTTACTTAATAGAGAAATACTAGAGGCTTTACTACTAAAGTTAAAAACAACACAAGAATACCTACTCTCTCTGCTATGTTTAACACTGTGTTGGAGATATGTGCCAATGTAATTAGAAAAGAGAACACAATTAGAGGCATAAAAATTGGAGAGAAAAGAAAGGATAAAACTATTTTTCATTTGCAGACCAAATAATTATATACCTTAAAAACCCAAAAGAATAGATGGAAAAATGATTTTAAAAAGAAAATAATTTAGTAAAGTACGGTTATAAAATTAGAACACAAAAATCAATAAAAAGATAGAAGAAAAGACACATCCCAAATATGATAGCCAAAAAAAGAAGATAAAAGAAAATACTAAGCATAAGCTCATCAAGAAATTCCCAAATCTATATGAGAAAAACTATAAAGCATCTATGGAAAAGCACAAACAGACTTGAACAGATGGAGAGACATATTATGTTCTGAGATAGAAAGATTCAATATCATAAAGATGTCAGTTCTCCCTAAGTATGTTATTTCATAAATTTAATGCAATACTCATAAAAGTACTGTCAGGTTTTTTCCTGGTGCTATGCAACTTGGTTATAAAATTAATTTGGAGGAATGAAAAAGAAAGCCAGAAAAAGTTGAAAAATAAGAACAATGTGGAATAAAAGAGGGTGGATTCTAACAAAATTCTCTACAAAAATTTTAGCCTCCGGTAAAAAAAAAAAAAAAGAGTAATAATGGTCACAAGGAGCAATTGTTGGCTCTCTATGAATAACTCATGCCAAGTTCATTTCAATTTCCTATTATTTTAGAGATCTAGACAGGGTATCAATGGAATGCTAAAGAGAATATAGGTATCTCAGCAAAGTATGATGTCTGTGGAGACTCACCTGTAGAGCCTAGTACGGTGTCTAACACATTGTAGACACCCAACAAATATTTGTTGAATAAGTGAATAGACAAGCAATGAAATACGGATTGAGATGTACCACAATAGGATGGATTTGCAGCTAGTGAAACTGTCACATCTAAAATGTACTGATTAATAGCTCAAAGCCAACTTGAAACAGTTATTTAATGGCATGTCACAAGGCTTTTGTGCTTCTCTTCTCCTCATTGACATTTTTATTTTGGACACTCCATATAAGAATGCATGTCATTGTGATAGTTGATACAAAACTAATGGAAGAATGGCTAATATGTTGGATGATAGAATCAGACATAACAATGAAATGTCACTAAGATAAAATGTAATCAGGTTTGTAATGGGTTGAATTGTGTTCCCCCAAAAGATATGTTCAAGTCTTAACCCTGGCACCGGTAAACATGACCTTATTTGGAAATAGGGTCTTTGCAGATGTAATCAAGTTAAGATGAGATCATACCGGATTAAGGTGGGCTCTGAATCAAATTACTGGTGTGTTTATAAGAGGAAGGAGAGGGGGATTTGGATACAGAGAAACAAGCCATGTGTAGAACGGAGGCAGAGATTGCAGTGATGCAGCTACAAGCCAAGGAATGCCAAGGATGGCCAGCCACCACTGGAAGCTGGGAGAGAAGCAAGGATGGATTCTTCTTTAGAGCCTGCAGAGAAGGCATGGCCCTGCCAAAACCTTGATTCCAAACGCCTAGCTTCCAGACGTCCAAAATCAAGACAGTTTCTGTGAGAGAAACTCTGTTGTTTTAAGCCACCCAGTTTGTGGTCTTTATTACTGCAGACTTTGGAAACGAATACAGGGTTAAGAAAAGCCATTCGTCTTTCAACTGCACGGATAGAGGATGAAGGAAAACCGGCTTAATCATTTCTATGGATAAGATCTGCCAATTTTAGGAGACCAGTAGCTTGATATTATTATACAAAAAGCTAAAGGAATATTTACACCTTGAAATATAGGTTCCTGCACTCTGCACTAAGTAGGTTACCTATGAGGTATTAAGTCCTTTTACAAGTGCCACACTTTAAGGAAGTCATAAAGAAGACCTGAAATACATTTTTAAATGATGATGTAAAAAGGAAAGTGTCTGGAAATTTAGTCGTGTTATCATAAAACATTTTTGAGCAACTACTCTATATATATGGTATACATTCTAACATCTAGGAAGAGTTCTACTCCCAAAGAGGCAGAACTCTAATATGGGTCAAAGGCGACGGGAAGTTACAGAAGTATTTTAAAGAGAAGAATGACATGATGGTCTCTGTATTCAGGCAGAGCATTCAGGCTCATGGGGATAGATTCGATGGGGACAAAGCAGACACAGGGAGGTAATTAAAAGGCTGTTATAGGGCCGGCCCGGTGGCCCACTGGAGAGTGCGCCACTTGGGAGTGCGGCGGCCCTCCCGCTGAGGGTTCGGATCCCACGTAGAGACTGGTTCCCGCTCACTGGCTGAGCATGGTGCGGGCGCAACACCGAGGGTTGCGATCCCGTTACCGGTCAGTAAAAAGGACAAAAAAGAAAAAAAAGAAAAAAAAAAAAAAGGCTGTTATAGAGAGATGATAAACCCCATAATTAGAATGGTGATGGTTAAGAATAAACAGGAAATGAGGTTTTTGAGGAATTTTAAGAGATAAAACTAGAGTACTAATATAATAGCACTTGTCTCTAAAAACTATTATGAAAATTAGTTAAGCTAATATATACCAAAGTGCCTAGCACATAGTAGGCATAAACAATAAATATCTAACTCTCCTTCCTGAAGAGCTTAAGATTCAAATACATATAACTCGTATCATGCTAAATTAGTTATATGATTATGAGTTATCATCAATCGCCACATATGAGGCAAGCTCATTTATTCTTAAAATAAAAATAACATTATATATACATAAATGTATATGTATATACACAAATATGTGTGTATATACACCTAAAGTTATATGTATACACACAAATGTCCTTTTAATTTTATTCTAGTGTCAGACCAAATGTCTGAATCATATGAAAATGAAAGATATCCTGAAATGTTGAATACCTTTCCAATTTTAATCCCACATCAAATATTAAATGAGACTCACATGATAAACTATATGCTGTTTGGGAATATTGTTCTTGAAAGGTCCAGAAGGAGAGGAAAAACAAGACAGAAAAAGAATATATGGATTGAAAAAAGCTAAAAATTCTAAATAAAATGGTTGAGCTTTCCATGCTACCGAAAGCTAGTTTGTAGATAAGAATACAATTTTGCTTAATATACTTTTTGGTGAAGTAAGAATTTCATTTCTAAGCAAACATATGTGTTCATATATGCAGAGCTACCCATATCTTTTCAGAATATAATAAATAAATGCATGTGCATTTCCAACATAACAATACTTCAAAATGAGAATCCCAGCTTAAAGCTTATTTATTGGTTGAGTAATCAATACATAAAACTTGAACAGGATCCAAGTAAAATTACAGCATGAAGAGTCCCTGACTTCAGATTTATTGCCATTTTACCTTAAGAAAAACAGTTGGCTGTGTGCTAAGATTGCCTACCAATTAAGAATCATGATTATCATGCTGAATCTGGTAAAAGAAAAATTCAGCTAATCAGAAAGAATTAAAACCACAACAAATGTTCAGAAAAAGTGTAACTTGTTATATAAACACTATAAAATTTGATTTAGCAAATATATTTTAAGTATTTTGACAACTGAAGTCTTATTTACCTGTAAATCCACTTGAAAAGCATGCATTTTGTACAATGCTAACATTGCAGAACTTCTCATTAACAAAAGTGTAAAATCTTCAAATTAATGATATATAAAAACATGATTATGTAATCCTTCCTTATAAAAGATATTTCATCCATTCTTGATCATTTTTACATATCCAAGAAACAATTTTTTGTGCAAACACTATGCACTAAACAATGGGTTGCATGCTGGAGACCCAGAAATGAACCCAATACAATCTACATCTAAAGTAAATTGGGACAACCAACAAGAAAGCTAATGATTTAAATACAGTGTGAGGGAGCCAGCCGATTAGCTCAGCTGGTTAGAGCGCAGCCTTATAACACGAAGGTCACAGGTTCGGATCTCAGTACTGGCCAGCCGCCCAAAAAAATAAATAAAAATCAAAAAAGAAAATAAGACTTTGGGGGCGATGGGAAATAAATAAATAAATACAGTGTGAGCACACAAGTAGGCCATACAGGGGGAAAGAAGCAATCAGGCCAGGCTTCCAAGCTAAGCATTGATCAATAAGTAGGCATTAGACAGGCAAAGAAGAGGACCATGGAAGAAAAGCAAGCATTTCAGGCAAAAAGAACATGATGGATTAGAGGAACTGAAAAACCAGTCCATTGTAACTAGATTGGAGAGATAGAGCAGAGATGGAGTTGATGGGCTAGAATCAATAGGGTTTGGTGATTTGTTGAGTATTTATGGCAGAGAGTAGGAGTTTAGGAAGACTCCCAAGTTTTTGACTTGGTTCAATGGGGTGCCATTCACTAAAATGAGTAATATAAAAGGAAATGCAAATTTGGGACAGAAGACAATGAGTTTGGGTTTATGGTACATATATATAAGATGCCTGGATAGAGATAGGGCATGTGGTTCCAGAGACATGTTTGGACTAGAAAATCGCATTCAGGAGCCCATCCACACAGAGGTGATAACTGATACCACGTGAAAAATGCGGTCAAGACCCTGTGAGATTAAAAAAAGAGAGAGAGACAGAGGTCTAGTGACAGAATCCCAGGTAAATCCAATTTTTAAAGGGCAGGAAGAAGACAACCCTAAGGAAAAAAATGTGAATAGGAATAGCTTAAAAAGAAAGAAGAAAAGAAAAGTTTAAATAAGGAATGCAACAACTAATGTGAAATGATATAGAGAAGTCATGAAAGACAAGGCTGAAAACCATTTTTCTATTTGCAACCATAGATATGGTTAATAGCCATAATCTAATTTTTGCAGATATAATACTAAATCTTTCTATAAGAAGTTAGCAATGAGGGCTGATCAGTTAGCTCATTTGGTTAGAGAGCAGTGTTCTAACACCAAGGTCAAGGGTTCAGATCCCTATACCAGCCAGCCACACACACACACACACAAAAAAAAAAAAAATAGTTAGCAATGTTATTGTGCAAAGATTTCTAAATGACTACAGATTACAATGCTATTCAAAGGAAAAGTACTTTTCTATTTCACTTATATCTTTGCTAATTTAATAATTTTACTACATAATATGCAAAAAAAATTTAAAAACTATTGATTTCTCCAAGCATGGCCCTTAAATATACATGGGAGAGGGGGAAGGTCAATTTTAAATCATAGTTCTAATTAGCCATACTCTTACAAGTGTTTGTCTCTGATGTAATCAAAAAGACTTTTAGCTACCGAGATAAAGATGTTGAGTCGGGTGCATACATTAAAAATAACACACGTTCACATTTCTATAATTAGCTATTTTGAGCTTATACTCAAGTTATCAGCTGGTTAAATTCCAAATCTGACAAATATTTTAATGGATATTTATATAAGGGATTTATGTTTATAGCTACTACACTGTCATCATAATACAAAAGGTAATGGATAGGCAATTTGTGCCTAAGAAATGTTCTGTTTAGGTGATCAGCAAGTGCCTTGCTAGACATAGCAAGTCAAGGAGCTGCCATGCAGGAATCCCCTCCCACCCAAAACAGGTTAGGCTGATTTTTGTAGAGGAGGCTCGGAGACAAGGAAAGAAGAATAAAAAATAGTACAATAGCCATGTCCCAGTTAAATAACATCATGGCTACTTTATTTTCTGCTATACTCTGGAGGCTAGATCCAAACTTTATAATGATTTCCATTTCAGCAGCAAGTACATGGTTTTATACTTGATGATAATGATAGTGATAATAATAATAGCTAACATTTATCAACTCCTCACTATGTGCCAGGATTTTGTGCTAAGCACTTCTCATGGATCACCTCATTTCATCTTCGCAACAACTATTGCTATCCCCATGTTATAGACGATGCAATCAGGGCTTAGAGAAGTTAACCTGTCCAAGGTCACAGAACTTACAGGGGCCAGAGCCAGGATTCAAACCCAGGCAGCAGTCTAATTCTAAAACCCCGACTTTTAACTTCTGCTGTTATCAAAAGCAGAGCTTCTTTTGAAAAAGCATACCCAAACTACTCCAGATTGGTCAATTTTAACTCTTAGAAGACAGAGAAAATTTGGGTGGGTAAAGGGTGTCAGGTGAGCCAAACTTCTCTTTAGAATCTCAAATTTTAAAAAACTGTAATTTTTTATTTTATTGTTCTCAATTCCTTATCAGCTACATAAAACATTTTCACTACAGTAAATTTTGACTGTAAGAAAAAGAAGTGTTCAGAGGGAAAAAAATTTAACTGTTGTGCAGTCACCTGAGAAATTGCTAGGAAGCCTTCACCTCCTGTTATGATGCTCTGCAGATAACATAGGAAATAGATTGAATATTTAAAAACAGGTTCCAAACTATATCTTTGCTAAAACTAGCCTCTCTTTCATCACTATTACTTATCTTATAAAAGAAAATGCCACCACAGAAAAGTAAAAGTCATTTTTCATATCTCTATGATACATTACACTTCAAGGATAAGTCACCTAATCTATCTAGATTGAAATGTAAGTACGTTCTCTTGCTGGTTCAACCAAACTATGTCCACATCCTGTACCAATGAAACCTTTATCTACATCAAGAGGATCCAAGAAAAAGAGTAATAGAAATAATATTTGGCATTATATTAAGCCTAATTCTCCCCCTCTTGGTGCTTAAGAAAGTGGTACTGTGCACACCCCTAAATGCAGAGGAGAAATGAACTCTCCCATTCTCTTCTATTCTGGTGGTCTTCACACCTTGTAGGAGAGAAAAATCTCATGGCTCTCTCTTTTCTTTCTCTTTCCCCCTAGCCATTTGTCCAAGGATAAAACACCACCAATCTGCAACTTTTATTAAAAGGTATTTACCCTGCATGAACATCAACTATGCAGCCTTTCATGTTTTTGCTCTATTTTCAGTGTATAGTGTGCACTCGAGTGTCAATCCACTCATGTCAGTGCATGTAAGAGAAAAATAAAAGAGACTCCGCATTTATCTTCTCTCTAAATAAAGATACCTAAAAACACACTCTCAATAAAGATGCCCCCAAAAACAGCATTCTCATCCTTTTCAGAGACTACTTCCATTTACCTCCTTTGCCCTCCAAGACCCTTAGGACTAAACAAAGATAGCCACTACTACTATTCCTTACCTTAAAGACGAAAACTCTGAGGCACTAAACTATTAAGTTAATAGCCCAGTGTCTCAAAGTTCATTAGAAGGGCACACAAAGTTAAAATCCATGTGTTCTCTACAGACGAAAAAAATCAGTTTTACAAACAAGTCTAAAGTAGCTATTTATGTCCACTAATTGCAATGCACAACAAAGTCCACATCTAGATTTTATTCCTTCTGGCACTCACTGCCCAGGAAAGAGACAAGACAAAGCACCCAGTGCATCTCAAAATATAACAAGGAAGAGAGAACACAGGAAGAGGACAGCAACACTCATTGGCTTTAACCTGAAATTACTTATGTAATATGTAACTATAAAACCAAAGGACAGGTGGTGTTTTTCTTAAACAACCATACTATAATAAAACCTTCAAGGGTGTGATATCCTCAAGTGGGAAGGTCTACACTGAATCCAACTATGTTACCATTACTCAAAACAGAATGCATCCAATTTTTTGAAAGCCTTTGTAGAAGCAAAATTTAATTTTGAGGGTAGATTTAACTTTTGGAAACAAGCAAAAAAAATCACAAGAGAGCTTCCTAACTATTTAGAAGAGAGAGACTATTTAAGTGCTAACTACTTGTCAGTATCATAGTCATCATTTACTGAGAACATGCTACGTGCTGGGCTCACTACTAAACCTTCCATGTGTGTTCTCATTTATAATCACAACAATCCCGTCAGCATTACTATCCCAGGTTTACAGATGAAGAAATAAAGTTCAGAGAGGTCAGTTATCTTGCCCAAGGTCAAACAGTGGCAGAACTAGGATTCATCTTCCAGATTCAAAAAAACATTATAAAGAGGTACATGCACTGGATGGTAGGTGGGCATACACAATCTCTAAAGAATCATCAATCTGAGAATTCTGGGTCCTCATTTAATATGTCAGGTGAATAAATGACACAATGTATTTTACAACATACAAGACATTTCCCCCAAAAAGTGAAACTATTGTTTTCTGTGTCTCAGAAACTGGCTTTAGTAGCCATTCCAAAGAAGAATTACAAAGACTTTTCAGTAGAGACAGCATTATCAACATAAGTGTGTACTGCTTAGGAAGAAATTAGAGTCATTCGGGTGAATAAGTTCTGGTATATTTGTTAAAAATTCAAACTTACTGCTTAATAAAAACATGTTTTATTCACAATCAGAAGTTTAAGCTCCTGAATCCCTCAAGTGCACTCAAGAAAAGGTTTCACACTAATCAACCTACCGAATACATACTGAAGGCCTACTAGTGCGCACTGCAATAAGAAAGACTACAGGGACCATATTAGAAACTTCCTCCATCCACAAGGAGTTAGCAGGTTGTTTCCAACCAAGCACACTGTCAGTCATTACTGGGACAACCAAAATCCCCCTGTGCTATTTGTTACAGTTTGTGTGATCTGTCCTACAAATCAAACCTGCTCTTCGGAAAAATAATTAGATCAATTACAACATTTTCCCAGAGCCCCTTTCCCTCTCGTCTAAGCACTGCATGGTGGTGGTGAGTTTCAGTATTAGTGTTGGGATTCGTGTTCATTTTTCTCACACTGAATCCAGAATTCTGTCTGGCTCCCTGCTCCCTCCCCCTTCCCCCTTTTCTTGACTCTTCCACCCGAAGTGGAAACTGCAGACTCCAACTCCCCTATGGCTCCAGCACCGAGAGCTGGGCATGCTCAGAAGGCCAGGCAGGCTCCGGTCGCCCCTGACAGCTCCCCGCCCCTGATTTGCCGCTGCCCCCCTTCCCCCACTCCAACAAGAGATACTGAAATGTTTATCTGAAAGGCAGGAGGCCTCTTTTTTCCCGAGAATGACCCCATTTTCCTTCCATTTCGCAGCGTCTTTCAGTCTCGCCAAAGCCCACCGCCAGCCCAAGGAAGACCGCATTGTTTTTCCAGCACCGGGGACAGCGCCGCGTCGCCGCGAACGCCCGCCCTCCCCCACCGTCCTTCCACCA
>NW_007726279.1:830619-847757 GCF_000696425.1 Galeopterus variegatus | reverse complement strand
GCCGCCAGCGCCGCGGCTGCGACAGCTCCCAGCCGAGGCCGGCCGGAGTGCCGGGGCCGGCTGCTACTTACACTGCTCCGCTTTGGTGGACATGGTGCTGTCCAGACGGAAAGGCTTTGCCCCAAAATCTGTGTCGTGTGAGCTCCCTCGCTCCGCCAGCGATGTTGCGAGGAAAAGAGCGCATACCCCCCACCCCCCACCCCTCGCGCTCCCCCTCCCTTAGGCCCGTGTCGCTACCATTCGGACAAGACGCACATCAAACTGCAGAATTCGGTCCCGGAAGGTTAGGAAATCGCCCCCGGAGAAATGGGTGGGATTTAATAGGCGGCCAGAGGCTTCCTGTCCGTCCCCTCCTGGAGCTGCCCGCGTGGGTGTGGGCGGGGAGACCGAAAGGAGAGCGCGAGCCGCGGCTCCTGGTGAAAGGGGAAAATGGGCTCGACCGGGGGAGGAGGGTTTCCATTCATAAGGCGCACGGAGCGGACGGGTGTTTCCCAGAGAAAAGCCTCTTAAAGTGCCGGAGTCCCCGACCGTTCGGATCTCCCATTGGCGTTCTCCGGGCCTGTAAATCCTTGTTCCCGAAGCAGCCCCCAGAGCCTCCACGGGGGGACCGGAAAGGGACACAGGTGCGCGCCACACGCGCCGTCTCCACCTCCGGGAGGAAGGACAGGGAGGCGGATCCGGGGCGGGCTGCAGAGAGCCGAGGCCGGAGGACGAGGCTGCTCCCGAGGACCGGGAGGAAACGAGTGGGGGTGTCACCCTCAGCGTGGCGTCCCAGCGTGCTGCGGTCCCTGCCCTCTGCCTCCCCGCTCGGATGGGCTGTCCTGCTGAGGACTGGGGACGGGAGGTCCCACTGCCAGGGGGCTGGGAGAGCACTCCAGAAGTTGGGGCTAGGGGAAGGAGATTTCCACGGATGGCGAACCTGAAAGGACCACAGAAAAGGAAGATGAAAGACTGGGGGCAGGAAGAAGCCAGGCGTGCCCCCGTGCAAACATCCAGGCTGGACACAGGCACGTTGGGAAGCCCCTCTACTGGAAAACCGAAGCCCAGTAGAAAAGGAAGGAACAGCAAGGGGCATCATTCATATCAATAGGAAGATGCCTAAAGGATCAACTACAGGGTGAGCCTGGACTCGGAATCAGGAAGGACCAGATAGATTCAGGACCCCGTTCTACCACTTACTCACTCTAGGACCAATCTTTTAATCTTCCCAAGCCTCCAGGTCTTTATCTGTAAAATGGGAGCAATAAAACTTGCCCGGTCACCTAAAGAGTTATTGCCTGTGTCAAATGGTGTAATGGATGTGAAAGTCCTTTTAAAATGAAGTACGGTACAGTCGCCAACCATTATGACCATTCTTCACTCAAATGGTTTATTTGTGAAAGCTGAGGGGTAATAATCATAGCAGGCTGATTTAGCAAAAGCTATAAGAACAGAATTTACGTGTTGACCAATGATTTTTAATGCTAATAACTGTGGTGACTAAATCAATGTTTTACCATCGCACACACTCACAAATTATCCTTATTTTAGGGGAAATAATATTAAATGCTGTATGATATGTACAAAATATTAAAATTAAGTCTTGACAATTCAGAAAAAATATTGTGAACAGATATCAAGAAAAGATGTTTTTGAGTGGGCTAAAATTTTTAAAAGTCTGCAAATAACAGGGAAGCTGCCCATTATGATGCACACATAAAGCTTCATGGTGTTTGCAAAAATGCTCGTGAAAGGTTAGTGAAGTGGTTCTTTAAGATATATATATATGATTGAAATCTGTCACCTCACTGATTGGCAGGTTGGTCGGTCTGTCATTCATTACTCATTCCCAAAACCACAGCCCGAAGAGAAGTTCCATTCTTTAGTAAAAGATAAGTGATTATGTGAAAAATGATGCTGTAGAGTTCATCTTGGGTAACAAATTGGAACCATTCTGAAGAAAATGTGAATATAATGAACATTTCTGAGAAGATGACAAACATTCTGTGTGATTAAAAGAAAGCTCAACGATTTGTTCAGAAATTTCTGGGAAGCTTGAGGCTTTGACAAAGAAAACAGTAATTGAAATATTTTTTTATTTATTTTTAATTGAAATGTATTGGTTATACATACTTATGGGGTACAGAGTTATATTTCAAAACATGTATACAGTGTGTAGTGATCAAGTAAGTGGAAAAAATTTTTTAAAGGGTGTCTTGGATAACCCAGAAACAAAGGACATAGTATGTATGGGAAAACTATTCTCCCTTTATCTACTTACTATTCCTGCTGTTTGTCATCAATAAACCTCCCATTATCCCACCGAGAGAGAGTATAATGCTACTAAGGTCATGGACTTGGGAGTTAGCCTGGGTTTGAATTCCACTCTGCCTTTTATGAGCTGTGTGACCTTGTGCAAGTTATTTAACTTCTTTATGCCTCAATTTCCTCACCTGCAAAATGGTGGTATTAGTCATATTAATGGCTGTTGTCAGGAATAAATGAGGATACATAAGAGAATCTAGAACAATCCCTGGCACATATGAGCGATTGCTGTTGTTGACATTACTGTTCAAGCTCCTCAAATGCACCCAGTCTACTGAAGTGAGTTCTGACTGTTTCAGACCCTTCGAAGACTGAAATCACCCATATAACTGATACCCTAATTATCAACCTAGGCTCTCGCAACTTCAACGTTCTGACATGCTCACTGGATAAATTCACTAACCTGGACCATATCCATTACTCAGTTTCTCCATTCCAACATTTGGCCTGACTTACTTCAATAAATCAAATAGGAACCCCCTCACCTTTCTTTCTTTTTATCTCCACCTATCTGTCTCAACCCTTCTCACCTTTCTTTCATTGCAGAAGTAGTGCCTCTTCTTACCGCCAGATGAAATGCTCTTTTCTTCTTAATCTACGTCTGTAATTATAAATACTTCCATTTATTCTAGAATTTAATGTCTTAATTATCTTCTCTCTTCCCAGAATTTTAAGTCTCTATCTTTTCAATGGATTTTCCCACAGTGCTCACAAACATGGATAAATTTTCCATCCTGGAAGTTGTACCTATCATCTTACTATATAAGTGGCCTCCATTTCCTCACCAACTATCACCTCCTGGCTGAAACAAGTTCTTTCAAGTCACAAATAATTTTCTAATAGTGCATTACAAGTACTTTATCTCTTGGTGACTAATGCCAGAATTTGAAATATCTCCCTATTCCTTTTTGGAACTCCTTTTTCCCTTGGTTTCTATGATATATTGTGCCCCAAAATCTTCTCCAAACTTTTTCTTCCTTTTATTGTTTAATGAAGTACTTTAAATGTAGAAATATCAAAAATAATATCATGAACACTAATGTCACCATTGCCCATTCCCATCAGATCTTAATATTTTGCCATACTACATTAGATATTTTACTTTTCAGAAATAAAACATTTAGGGCTGGCCCGTGTCTCACTCGGTCTCAGAGTGTGGTGCGGATAACACCAAGGCCACGGGTTCAGATCCTATATAGGGATGGCTGGTTTGCTCACTGGCTGAGCATGGTGTTGACAACACCAAGCTAAGGGTTGAGATCCCTTACCAGTCATCTTTTGTTTAAAAAAAAAAAAGAAAGAAAACATTTAAGAGACACTAGAAGCTCCTATAAAAATTATTCTGAATTCATGGTTAATTATGTTCTTATATTTTATACTATTCGTTTATTTGTTCAGCAACTACTTATTGAGTACCTATTACATGCCAGACACTGTTCTAGACACGGGGAATACTGTGGTGAACAGAAAAGACAAAAATCTCTGCATCATGGAGCTAATATTCTAGTGAGGAAGACACACAAAAAGTTAAATAAGTAGGGGCCGGCCCGGTGGCGCACTGCTACAGTGCACCGCTTGAGAGCGCGGCAGCGCTCCCGCCGAGGGTTCGGATCCCACATACAGACCGGTTCCCGCTCACTGGCTGAGCGAGGTGTGGGCGCGACACCGAGGGTTGCGATCCCGTTGCCGGTCCCGGTCCGGTACGGGCACGACACTGAGGGTTGCGATCCGTTGCCAGACATGAAAAAAAGGACAAAAAGGGGAAAAAAAAAAGTTAAATAAGTAAAATGCATAGTACATTAAGTATTAATAAGTACTAAAAAGAAAAATATTAAACTAAGGGATAAACAGTTTGTACCAAAGGAGTTGAAATCTCGGGTAAGGTAAAATTTTAGATATGATAGCTACATACACACTATATATGTCTATTTCCATAAGCAATACATATTGTTTCATGTTTTTTGACTTTATATAATTAATACCATATTGTGCATACCTTCCTAAAACTTTTTGCTCAGTATTGCATTTTGACTTAATCATATTGATTAAGCACTAATTTATTCATTTTTACTGTTGTATAATATTTCATTTTATAAATATTTCACAATCTATTCACCTACTATCTTGTTGATGGAAATTTTGGTTACTTCGACTTTTTGCTACTACAAAAAAAAAGTTGCAATGAGCATTCTTATACATTTGTCATTATGTGTATGTGCAAGAATTCTCTAGAATATATTCAACTTCAACTTCTACTAGATACTGCCAAATTCCTCACTGAAATTATTGCATGAGTTTTGACTACCTCCAGATTCCACTTCCAGTATGGCAAAATAAATGACTGTCAGACCTACCCTCCCAAAGACAATAACTATAAACTCTGGGTGAAACACACACACACAAGCTACCTGAAGAATTTAGAGAGATTCTAGAAAGGCATCAACACTTGGAAGAAGAGAATAGTCCAGGATGACAGGATGAGTTTTCATTAGTTTAGCCTGAAGGATGCCACACACAGTGGCAAAAGACTCCAACAGCATACTCATAGCCTTTTTGACCTGAAATATCAAAGTACCTACTTTAAAGCAATCAAAGCAGCTGGAAAGTGAGGGGAGAGCTATGAGAAAGACAGAGCCAGCATGGAGGAGATATTATGTATCTCTGCCCAAATCTCTAGCTGATCTTTGAGCCATACACGTGCAGAGCTGCATGCAAATAAGAATGATACAACTAGGGACAAAAGAACTAAACTGAGATTTGAGCTGCCACCCAAAGGTTGCTTTGCAGTTTATGTTCCTTTAAATTAGTTACCTGCTTTAAAAAATATCAGCACTCTTCAGAGGAAAATAACAGAACACAGAGTCTCCACAACATAACTTTTGCAATATCTGGGATATAATCCAAATTATTTACTTGACAGATTAAAAAAAACACACACACACAAGAAAATGTGACCCATTTGACCAGGAAAAAAGAAAGAAACAGAAAATGAATCCAAGATGGTCCAGATGTTATAATCAGCACAGAAGAATTTTACTTTTTTTTTTTTTTCCCCGTAAGGGGATCTTAACCCTTGACTTGGTGTTGTCAGCACCATGCTCTCCCAAGTGAGCTAACCGGCCATCCCTATATAGGGATCCGAACCCGTGGCCTTGGTGTTATCAACACCACACTGTCCCAAGTGAGCCACAGGCTGGCCCAGAGAAGAATTTTAAATCATCTAATTATACTTAGTGAGGTAAAAGAAAATATTCTCATAATGGCATACAGATAGGAAAGTCAACAGAGAAATAGCAACTATTTCAAAAAACTGCAAATTTTAGAATTTAAAAATGCAATATTTGAAATTTAAAAATCACTAAATGGGATTAATGGCATAATGCAAAAAATAGATGAAATAGCAAGTAAACTTATAGATAAATCAATGGATATCATCCAATCCAAAGAAAGGGAAAAAATTAGAATAATATGAACAGAGCCTGGGGGGCCTGTTTGACAACAGTAAAAGGTCTAACATGAGTAACTGTGTTCACAGAAGGAAAGGATAAGGAGAAATGGAAGGGAAAAAATGGCTGAAAATTCTCCAAATTTGGTGAAAGAAAAACTTACAGATTCAAAAAGAAGTGCAACCCCCCCCAAGCACTATAAATATAATGAAAATCAAGCCCAGGAATATCAGGTTCAAACTGATGAAAACCAAAGATAAGGCAGAAATCTTGGAAACAACCAAAGAAAAATGACACACAATGACACACATTACATACAGGGTGTGAAGGTTAATTCTAGATGTCAACTTGGTTAGATGAAGGAATGCTGAGAAACCTGGTAAAGCTATCTGTTTAGGTGTGTCCATGAGGGTGTTTCCAGCAGAGATTAGTATGAGAGTCTGAGTGGCCCGGGTGGGAAAGACCCACCCTCAATGTGGCTGGGAACCATCCAATCTGCTGGGGGTTCAGAGAGAGCAAAAGACAGAGAAAAGAGATGAAGCTGTCTCTCTCAATCCGCTGGAGCTGGGATACACTCTTCTCTCTTGTCCGTGGACATTAGAGCTTGAGACTCTTCAGCTGTTGGATTCCAGTACTTACACCAAGGACACCATCAGCTTCCCTGGTTTTGAGGCCTTTGGACTTGGACTGTGCCACGCTACCAGCATCCAGCTTGCAGTCAGCCTATCATGAGACTTTTCTTCATAGCCATGTGAGCTAATTACCCTAATAAATCCCTCTCATATAATTATCATGTATCCTATTGATTCTGTCTCTCTGCAGAACCCTGACTAACACACAAGGTAACATCAACTCAAATTCTAGTCAGAAATAATGAAAATAAGAAGAAAATGAAACAACATCTTTAAAGTGATAAAAGGAAAAAGAAAACTGTCCATTTGGCAAAAAAGTCCTTCAGAATGGAGACAAAATAAAGACATTTTCAGATAGAAGAAAACTAAGAGAATTTGTCACCAGCAGACTTGCACTATAAGAAATGCTAAAGAGAGTTCTTCTGGCTGAAGGAAAATGATACCGTATGAAAATGCAGATCTTCTCCCAGTCAATGGCTTGGTTTTTAACTTTGTGTATGGAGTCTTTTATTGAACAGAAGTTTTAAAATGTAAATGTAGCCAAGTTTATCAATCTTTTCTTTATACTTTTTGCTTTCATATTTTAAGAAATTCTTTCCTATCCCCAAGGTTATAAAAATATTCTTATCTTTCATTCTTAAAGTTTTACTTTTCACATTTAAGCATTTGTTTAAATTTAAATCTATTTTTGTGTATGGTGTGAATGGGACTATATTTTTCTGCATGGATAAGTATCATCTCAAACCATTTATTAAATTATTCCTCAACAATTTCTAATTCCAAGACAAAGGAACCTCCCTTTCCCTCCAGCGTGGAAGCAGGCAAGAGAGCAATGCCCAGGATCATGGCAGGAGCTAAGGGTATCACCCCCCCACACCCACACACACACACACCTGGAAGCAGGCAAGAGAGCACACCCAAAATACCACTTTTCTGCAGGTGGCCCACTACAGCCACCACCACAGCCATGGCTGTCACAAAAGCAGCACAACACCACAGCAGTAGCCACAGTGGCCCACCAGACACTCAACTGCATTGACACAAGGAGAGTCACCAGTGGAGACAAGAAAAAAAAAAAAAGGATGTCTCTCTCCTCAAAGCCACTCCAGAGTAATAGAAGCAGCAACTGCTATACCAGATGACCAGACACCAATGTAGAGATACTAGAAATGTGAAAACCCAAGAAAATATGACATCACCAAAAGAATACAGTAATTCCCAAACACTAGACCCTATAGAGCAGGAAACCCTTGAAATGACTGAAAAGGAATTCCAAGCAACAATCTTAAGGAAACTCAATGAGATATGAGAAGACTCAGTTAGACAACATAATGTAATGAGAAAAAAAAATTCTAGGATATGAAGGAGGAAATTTTCAAAGAGATCAATACCTTAAAAAAGAATGTATCAGAACTCGTGGAACTGAAAGATTCATACAACAAAATAAAAAAAACACAACCAAGGGCTTGAGCAGCAGGCTAGAACAAGCAAAAGAAAGAATTTCAGATCTCAAAGATAGTCTTTTTGGACTAAACCAGGTAGACAAAAAAAAAAAGAAAAAAAGAATTTTTAAAAATGAAGAAAATCTAAGAGACCTGGAAGACACCCTTAAGTGCACTAACATTTGAATCACGGATGTTCCAAAAGGGAAGGAGAAAGGAAAAGGCACTGAAAACCCACTCAATGAAATAATAACAGAAAATTTTCCAGGTATAGGGAGAGACATGGACCTTCAGATCCAGAAGGTTCAAATATCCCAGACAGATTCATCCCAAAAAGATACTTTGCAAACACATTATAGTCAAACTGGCAAAGCTCTAAGACAAAGAGAGAATCTTAAAAGTGAGAGAAAAGCATCAAGTCACCTATGAGGGAGCCCCCTGTCAGACTAACAGCAAACTTCTCAAGAGAAACTCTAAAGGCCAGAAGAAAATGGGATGATATATGCAAAATACTAAAAGAAAAAAAAAAACCTCAAGCTAAGAATACTATACCCAGCAAGGCTATCTTCAGAAATGAGGGAGAAACAGTATATTTTCCAAATAAAAATTGCATGAGTTCAGCACCACATAACAAGACCTACAAGAAATCCTTAAGGTAGTCCTGCATCTGGAATCTGAAAAACAATTATCACTACCCTGGATACACAAGAACAAAACCCACTGGCAGAGCAAAAATGAAAATGAGAAAGAGAAGGAAACTAAATCTTACCACCACGAAAAAACATAATGATAATGTAATAATGCCCCTGCTCTATTTTCGATTTTAGTAATTTTAGTCTTCTCTCTTTTTTTCTTGGTCGGTCTAGAAAAGGTTTACAAACTTTGTTGATCTTTTAAAGAATCAACTTTTGGTTTTGTTGATTTTTTTCTCTATTGCTTTTTAATTCCCTATTTCATGTATTTCTATTGTAATCTTTTTTATTTCCAAATTCTATTTGTTTTTGGTTTAGTTTGCTCTTCTTTTTCTATTTTCTAAAGGTAGAAGCTTACTGATTTGAGATTTTTCTTATTTTTAATACAGGTGTTTACATGTATAAATTTTCTTCTAAGCACTGCATGCACCCTGCATTCTGTAAATTTTGATATGTTGCACTTTGACTTTTATCTCAAAGTACTCTCTAATTTCCCTGTGATTTTTCTTTTTACCCATTGTTTATTTAGGAGAGTGTTGTTTAATTTACACACACTTGTGAATTTTCTAAATTTCCTTCTGTTATTGTGGTCAGAGAACATTTCTTTTATGATCTTAGTCTTTTAAAATGTATTAAGAATTTTGTTGGCCAAAAATACAAACAAATAAAAATAAATTAAAAATTAAAAAAATAAAAATAAGTAAAAAATGTCTAATTCCATGCCAACTTTGTCATAAATCAACTTTCTATGTATGCGTGAGGCTATCTTCCAGCTTTCTATTCTGATCCATGGGTCTATTTGTACATTCGTGTCTTAACCTTACTGTCTTAACAGCTATAGCTTCATAATAAGTCTTATAGGGCAAGTCTCCCCACCTTGCTCTTCTTCTTCAAATTTGTCCTGGCTATTCTTGACCTTTGGGCCTACCATATGAATTTTAGAATCAACTTATCAAATTTCATAAAAAAAAATCTTGTTGAGTTTTTTATTGGAATTGCATTGGATTTATGGACTAATTTAGAAATAATAAATTAGTCTTGAGTGTTCCCATTCATGAACATGATTTCTCTTTCCTTGTCCTATGGGCCTAATATGTCCCCCAAAGTTCATGTACTGGAAATTTGATCTCGTTGGTAACAGTGTTAAGAAGGTGGGAAATCCCAGTGTGGTATTTGAAAGGTGGGGCTTGAGGACTGTGCCCTCATGGATGGATTAATCCACCCAAGAAGCAATGAGTCATAATGGTGTGGTTCTGATGGCTATATAAGGGCAGCATGTAAGAAGGTTAGCACTCTTGCTCACCCATTTCTCTTACCATATGATACCCTGAGTTGCAGTAGAGAGTCACCAACCAGAAGAAAGCTCTCACCAGATATATTCCCTGGACAGTGGACTTCCCACCCTCCAAAACTGTAAGAAATAAATTTCATTTCTTTATAAAGTACCCAGTTTCAGGTATTCTGTTATAAGCAACAGAAGTGAACTAATATAGAAAATTGGTACCAAGAAGTAAGGTGCTGCTTATAATGAATATCTGAAAGTGTGGAAGCAGCTTTGGCACTAGGTAATGGACAAAGGATGGAAGAATTTGGAGTAGGCAGCTAAAAAAAAGTCTAGATTCTGGTGAGGGCTTAAAAGACAAGAAGACCAGGGAAGGTTTGGAACTTCTTTTTTTTTTTTTTTTTCCTTTTTGTCTTTTTTCGTGTCCAGCAACGGATCCCAACCCTCACTGTCGCGCCCGTACCGGACCGGGACCGGCAACGGGATCGCAACCCTCGGTGTTGCGCCCGCACCTCGCTCAGCCAGTGAGCGGGAACCGGTCTGTATGTGGGATCCGAACCCTCGGCGGGAGTGCCGCCGCACTCCCAAGCAGCGCACTGTAGCAGTGCGCCACCGGGCCGGCCCCAGAACTTCTTAGAGACTGGTTAAATGGTGATGACCAGAATACTGACAGAAATATGGATAATAACGCCATTCTGAGAAGGTCTTAGATGTAAATGGGAAGGAGCTAACTGGAAACTGGGACAAAGATCACCCTTGTTATCAACTGGCAAAGAATGTGGCTGAATTGTGTCCATGCTGGAGGGATTTATGGACTGTGGAACCTAAAAATGAACCAGAGTATTTGGCAAAAGAAATTTCTAAGCAGCAAAGCAGTCAAGCAGCTGCATGGCTACTTGTAACAGCCTACGTGGCTACTTGTAGCATAACATTTCAGTATGGCAGCTATGGCATGATGTAAAGCTGGAATTTATAATTAAAAGGAAAGCAAAGAGTAAAAAATTGGAAAACACTTAGCCTGGCCACCTAAAGAGTGAAAAGGTGTCTTTGGGAGAGGAAACAAAAGGTGTAGCTCAGGGACATTCTGATAAGGAGATTAGTGCAGAAGGAAGGGATTATCAAGAGAATGGAAAGAAGTCTTTGAAGGCATTTCAGAAATCTTCAAGGCTGCTCTGTCCATCACAGGCCCAGAGGCCTAGGGAAGACAGAATGGTTTCAAAGAACATGCTTGGGGTACTCTCCACAGGCTCACTGTCCAGGGCTGCCTCAGGAAGTTACTCCCTGCATTCCAGCACAACACTCCTTGCCTGCTCCAGGCATGACTAATTTGGCTCCCTGTGCTGCTGGACCCACTGCTTTGGAAGACACAAGCCAGAAATCTTGGCATGGTCCATGTGGTGTGAAGTCTGCAGGCTCACAGAATGCAAGAGCTGTGGAGTCATGGCAGCCTCCACCCCAATTTTAAAGGATGTATAGAAAAGCTGGGGCCGGCCCAGTGGCGCACTGGATAGTGCGCCGCTTAGGAGGCGCGGCAGCGCTGCCGCCCGAGGGTTCGGATCCCACGTACAGACCGGCTCCCGCTCACTGGCTGAGCGAGGCGTGGGAGCAACACCGAGGTTTGCGATCCCGTTGCTGGTCCCTGGTCCGGTACGGGGGCAACACTGAGGGTTGCGATCCATTGCCGGACACGGAACAAAAAGACAAAAGACAAAAAAAAAAAAGAAAAGCCTGGGGGCCCCGGAAGGGATCTGTTGCAGGGGCAGAGTCACCACAGGCAGTCTTCATAGAGTGATGCCTAGCACAAATTGGGGGTCAGAGTTGCAGCAAAGAAACCTCCTCAGGATCACAGCCAGTGAAGCCATGAGAGCAGGACTACCACTGAGACCCCAGAACTGGAAAGCTACCAGCATGCAATGCCAGCCTGGGAGAACTGAAGCATGGGCTGAGCCTAGGAAAACCACAGGAGCAGGGCTACCCAAGAACTTGGAGGCCCAACCTCCACACTAGTGTGAAGAGGATGCCAAACATGGAATCAAGGTAGATTATTTGCCAGCTTTGAGATTTGATATCTGCCCTGCTGGGTTCTGAACTTACTTTGACCTGTTAGTCCTTTCTTTTGGCTCATTTCTCCATTTTGGAATAAGAAATTGTCTCATGCCTGTCCCCCCATTGTATCTTGGAAGTAGATAACTTGTTTGATTTCATAGATGAGACTTTGGACCTTTGAGTTGAAACATTTTAAGATTTGGGGGATCAAATGAATGTATTTTGGGCCGGCCCGGTGGCACACTGGATAGTGCGTCGCTTGGGAAGCGCAGCGGCGCTCCCGCCCGAGGGTTCGGATCCCACATACAGACCGGTTCCCGCTCACTGGCTGAGCGAGGCGCGGAAGCAACGCCAAGGGTTGCGATCCCGTTGCCGGTCCCCGGTCCGGTACGGGGGCAACACTGAGGGTTGCGATCCATTGCCGGACACGGAAAAAGACAAAAAAAAAAAAAAAAAAATGAATGTATTTTCATGTGAAAAGGACATGAACTTTGGAAGCCAGGGGCAAAATGCTATGAGTGAAATGTGTTCCCCAAAAGTTTATGTATTGGAAACTTGATCTCCATTGTAACAGTGTTAAGAGGGTGGGAAATCCAAGTGTGGTATTTGAAAGGTGGGGCCTTTGAGAGGTGATTGGATCATGAGGACTGTGCCTTCATGAAAGGATTAATCCACTCAAGAAGTAATGCGTTATCATGGACGTGGTTCTGATGGCTTCATAAGGAGAGCAAACAAGAAGGTCAGCACTCTTGCTCACTCCATTTCTCTCACCATGTGACACCCTGAATTGCAGTGTTGTGGTAGAGAGTACTCAGAAGGCCCTCACCAGATATATTCCCTGGACTGTGGACTTCCCAGACTCCAAAACTGTAAGAAATGCATTTCATTTCCTCATAAATTAACCAGTTTCAGGTATTGTTATAAGCAAAAGAAAGGGACTGATACACCACGTATCCAGTTTTTCAGTAATATATTGTAGCTTTCTCCATAAGGGTCCTGAACATCTTTTGTTCGATTCCTAAGTACTTATAATTTTATAGATATCTTGAGTGAAATATCGTTCATATTACATTTTCTAATTAGTTATTATTAGAATATAGAAAGAATGACGATTTTTGATCTTATATTCAGCAATCTTGTTAACCTGTCTTACGAGTTCTAATACTTTGTAGACTCTCCAAATGTTCTACACAGACAAACTCAGTGTCTACAAATAAGAGTTTTGACTCACACTTCCTAATTACTATAATTATTGTTTAGTTTTATTACACTGGATTAGATCTCCAGAACAATGTTGAATAAAAGCAGTATAGTTTATTCCACATTTTATTGATAATGCTTCTAAAATTTATCACTAAATTTATTATAAGACATTTTTATAGATGTGCTTGAGGAAGTTGAAGAAGTTTCCTGCTATCATATTTAGCTAAGTGCTTTTAATGATGAAAACGTATTGAGATTTTGTATAAAGCTTTCATTAAGCAGATAGCACAGAGAGTCCCCCATGTACCCTCTCCCACCCCATCCCCCACACACACTTTTTCCTGTTTATAACATCTTGCATTAGTGTGGTACATTTGCTATAATTGATGAACCAATATTGATGCAGTATTCTAAACTAAAGTCCTTAGTTTATTTTAGGCTTCACTCTTTGTGTTGTACAATTCTAGGCAGGAGCTCATCAAAGGCATTCTTTTTTTCTGTTATAGTTTTTTATTTCTAGCATTTCATTTTGATTATTTTAGAGTTTCCATCTCTCTGTTATAGTACCCATCTGTTTTGGTGTATTGTCCATTTTTGCATTCCAGCCTTTAGCATATTAATCAGCTGTATTTATTTGTTTACTTATTTATTTGGTGGCTGGCCAGTTAATCATAGTTATTTTAAATTCCCAGTCTGATCATACTTCTGCCTTGTCTGAGTCTGGTACTGATGCTTACTTTGTCTTTCCAAACTGTGTTTTTTCTTGCCTTTCGGCATGCCCTGTAATTTATTGTTAAAAGTCAGACATAATATATTAGGTAAAAGGAACTGAGGTAAATAGGTCTGCAGTGTGAGGTTTTATGTTTAAGTGTTACATTTATTTGGCTAGGAGTTAGGCTGTTTTTAATATTAGATGTAGGTGTCAGAGGCTTCAATCTCCTTTAGTGCCTTTGTTTTTATCTCCCTTGCTGTCTGAGTTTCCCTAGAAACTCCTTCATAAACAGTCTGTCTTGCAACTCTCTTACTTATAAAGTACTGTTATACTGAAGCCCTGTTGATGTGGTCACAAGGTACTGGGGAGGAGAAGCATCCTATAATGTTCTGATTAAATCTCCATTTTTTTTTAGTGGGCCAGAGTCCCTGGACTGTGATCTCAGGAAGAGTTTCTTAGCCTTTTTTCTCTCCTTTTAGTGAGATAGGAAGGCTAGAGTGAGCTCCAATTGCCTTCCCCTAGCTCAGATAAGACTCTGGTAGTTTCCCTTGAAGACAGGCCTCTGTCATGGAGAACAGACCACTCTGGTTGTTGTCTTAAGTGATTAATTTCTCCTTCTACAGCCAGAAGCATAAGGAGATTTTTCTCAAATCTTCACCATGAGAACCTGATGGGCCTCCTAGAAGTAAAAGTCATGGAAGTGGACCCCCACCAAGTCTAGGCCCCCAAGAGTTTCTAAGTCTTAAGCTGGTACACAGTCAGCCTCCAGCAATTCATCAATTACCATTTAAGTGTTTCTATCAGTGATTGGCTCTAGAAGCTTCTGCTCCCTGAAAGTTGTGATTCTCTGTATACATCTGTCTCTCCAGTTTGGGGGGTGGGGGGTGGTATGATGGGTTGAATAGTATCTCCTAAATTATGTCTACCTAGAAGCTCAGAATGTAACCTCATTTGGAAATAGGGTCTTTGCAGATGTAATCAAGTTAAGATGAGGTCATACTGTATCAAAGTGGACCTTAAATTCAATGACTGCTGTCCTACAAAAAGAAGAGAGGATACACAGAGACACGAACAGAGAATAAGATCACGTAAAGATGGAGGCAGAGATTGAAGTGATACAGCTACAAGTCAAGGAATGCCAAAGTTTCTGTGAGCCACCTGAAGCAAGGAAGAAGCAAGAAAGTATTCTTCCCTAGAGCATTTGGAGGAAGCATGACTTCCACTCGATTTTTCGGACTTCTAGCCTCCAGAACTGGAACAGAACAAGTTTCTGTTGTTATAAGCCATCTAGTTTGTGGTACTAGCACCAGGAAATTAATACGGATACATGCAGTTTGCAAAGTGCAAAAGAAGAAAGGCACTGATAGACTTCATTTTCCCAGTAGAAACTTCTGAGATGGACTGGGAATCAGCAGCTTCAAGGTTAATTTGAAGAGGCAGAGAAAAACACTGGAAACGCCCAGAGATGCACGCGGCTCCTCAGCGTCCCTAGGAACAGCGAGCAGGGCCTAAGCTGCAAGAGCACCGGAATTAGGAGTTGTTTTGGAAGAGGATTCAGCCTTTGGTAGCTGCCAGTAGAGTCTTGAGAGCGCAGGATCTGTTCTGTGTTGGAGTATTTGCTGTTCCAACCACTTAAACTCTGCACTGGAACTAATTTGTTGTCCTTTGCTTACTTCTAAAATAGAGGAACTTCCTTTGGGGACCAGCACTTGAGCACTGTAATTAAACTGAGCTAAATTGCTTCATTGGGCAATGTGATACCCTGCCATAATTGAAGCCACCACCAAAGAAAGGCTTCACCAGCTGTGTTCCCCAGACTCTGGACTTCCCAGCCTCTGAAACGGCTGCTCCACCATCTCCTGCTATGTGACACCCCGAATTGCTGTAGAGTCACCACACCAGCTGTGTTCCCTGGACTGTATTCTTCCCAGCCTCTGAAACTTGTCATCCAGAGCTTCCAGTGGCGGAAACGGCGCCAGTGGTAACAGCGACAGCAACAGCAGTGGTGGAACTGGCGGCAAGGCAGCAGCAGTGGCAGCGGCGCCAGCGGCAGCAGCGGGGGAAGTGGCACCAGTGGTAGCGGTGGCAGTGGAGCTGGCAGCAGCGGCGTGAGCAGCAGCAGCAGCAGCAGCAGGGGAACTGGAAGCGGTAGGAGCAACACCCTGTGGTACCGCCCTATCACCCAGCAGCCCGGCAGAGTCCAAGCTGACCAGAAAGGTGGCTCCCTGGAGAGCCCCAAGACCCGAGGTAACCACACAGACAAGGCACTAGTGGCCAATTGAGTAGTCACTGAGGTAGCCATACCAAACTGGCAACCCCAGCAACATCTCAGTCAGGCAATAGTGTCAAACCTGTGGACTGTGAACCCCCCTGCCACAATGAATAAACATCAAAGAAAAGGGCCGGGCCGGTGGTGCACTCAGTAGAGTGCGGCGCTTGGGAGTGCGGCAGTGCTCCCGCTGAGGGTTCGGATCCCATATAGAGACCGGTCCGCTCGCTGGTTGAGCGTGGTGCGGGCGCCACACCAAGGGTTGCAATCCCATTGCCTGGTGCGACACTGAGGGTTACGATCCCGTTACTGGTCACGAAAAAAGACAAAAAGGAAAAAAAAAATCAAAGAAAAGACACCAAAAATATGAAAAATCAAGAAAGTACACCACCCAAAGATAATAAATCTCAAGCTCTAGATCCTATAGAACAAGAAGCCCTTGAAATGACTGACAAGGAATTTCGAGTGATAATTCTAAGGAAACTGAATGAGATACAAGAAAACTCAGCTAGACATCATGATGAAATGAGGAAAAGTATACAGGACCTGAAAGAAGAAATGTACAAGGAAATCAATGTCCTGAAAAAAAATGTAGCAGAACTTGCCGAATTGAAGAAGCTATTCAGTGAAATAAAAAACACAACGGAGAGTTTAACCAGCAGGCTTGTCGAAGCTGAAGAGAGAACCTCTGAACTTGAAGATGGGCTGTTTGAAATAACACAAGTGGACAAAAAAAAAGAAAAAAGAATCAAAGGCATTGAAGAAAATCTCAGAGAAATATCAGACAACCTTAAGCGCTCAAATATCCAAGTCATGGGTATCCCAGAAGGGGAGGAAAAAGTTATCCCAGAAGGGGAGGAAAAAGTAGATTGCATTGAAAACATATTCAACAAAATGGTGGCAGAAAACTTCCCAGGTATAGGAAAAATGACAGATCTTCAGGTCCAGGAAGCTCAACGATCTCTAAATGTATTCAACCCAAAAAGGCCTTCTCCAAGACATCTTATACTCAAATTGGCAAAACTCGAAGACAAAGAGAGAATCTTAAGAGCTGCAAGAGAGAAGCATCAAATCACCAATAAGGGAGCTCCAATCAGGTTAACATCAGAC
>NW_007726279.1:788708-827812 GCF_000696425.1 Galeopterus variegatus | reverse complement strand
AAATTCCAATGACATTTTTCTCAGAAATGGAAAGAACTATCCAGACAATTATATGGAATAATAAAAGACCACGCATAGCCAAAACAATGCTGAGCAAGAGAATAGAGCACCCTGAAATCAACCCACGCACTTACTGCCATTTGATCTTCGACAAAGGCATTAAGTCTATTCACTGGGGTCGGGACTCCCTCTTCAGCAAAGGGTGCTGGGATAACTGGTTATCCATTTGCAGGAGATTGAAACTAGACCCACATCTCTCACCATTTACTAAAATCAACTCAAAATGGATTAAGGATTTAAATATACACCCTGAAACAATAAAACTTATTAAAGAAAATATAGGAGAAACCCTTCAGCAAATAGGGCTGGGCACAGACTTCATGAATATGACCCCAAAAGCATGGGCAACCAAAGGAAAAATAAACAAATGGGACTATATCAAACTGAAAAGTTTCTGCACAGCAAAAGAAACAATTAACAGAGCTAAAAGACAGCCAACAGAGTGGGAGAAAATATTTGCAAAATACATGTCTGACAAAGGACTAATATCCAGAATATATAAAGAACTCAAACAACTTTACAAGAAAAAAACAAGCAACCCAATTAAAAAATGGGCAAAAGAGCTAAGTAAGCATTTCTCTAAAGAAGATATGCAAATGGCCAACAGTCATATGAAAAAATGCTCAACATCACTCAGCATCCGGGAAATGCAAATCAAAACCACACTGAGATACCATCTCACCCCAGTTAGGATGGCCAAAATCCAAAAGATGCTGAAAGATAAATGCTGGCGTGGTTGCGGAGAAAAAGGAACTCTCTTACATTGTTGGTGGGAATGCATAATGGTGCAACCCCTATGGAAAATGGTTTGGAGGTTCCTCAAACAGTTGCAGATAGATCTACCATATGACCCAGCTATCCCACTGCTGGGAATATATCCAAAGGAATGGAAATCATCAAGTCGAAGGTATACTTGTTTCCCAATGTTCATTGCAGCACTCTTCACAATAGCCAAGAGCTGGAATCAGCCCAAATGTCCATCATCGGATGAGTGGATACGGAAAATGTGGTATATCTACACAATGGAATACTACTCAGCTATAAAAACGAATGAAATACTGCCGTTTGCAACAACATGGATGGACCTTGAGAGAATTATATTAAGTGAAACAAGTCAGGCACAGAAAGAGAAATACCACATGTTCTCACTTATTGGTGGGAGCTAAAAATAAATAAATTCACACACACACAGAAAAAACCCGGGTGGGTAGGGAAGAAGACTTAACAACTACAATTCCTTGAAGTTGATATGACAAGCAAACAGAAAGGACATTGTTGGGCGGGAGGGGGTAGAGGGAGGAGGGAGGGGGGTTTCGGTAATGGGCCACAATAATCAACCTCATTGTATATCGACAAAATAAAATTAAGAGGAAAAAAGGGGGGGCGAAATTTTCCATTTAATTAAAAGAGAAATTTGTATCAAAAATAAATAAATAAATAAACAAAATTTGAAGAGAAATTAAAAAAAAAAAACATGCAGTAGGCCCTCTGACCTCAATAATTTGACAGATCTAAGAAGAGTTGTTTTCAGATTTTTTTCTTATTGTGAGGACAGGAGTGAGAACTTTCAAGCTCTTTATGTGTTAGAGCAGAAAATTACCTTTTAAGTAATAAATCACCTTTTAAGATGATCATACAGTTTTATGTCTGTTAAGAAAATAAATTACATTAATAGATTTTCTAAAGGATCCTCACATTCCAGAAATAAACTTGATCATAATATACTTTTTTTTCTTAATACTGCTGAATTTGCTGTGCTAATTTTTTTTCTAGAATTTTTGCATTTATGGTGTGAAGTAACAATGGTTAATAATTTTCTCGTCCAGATTTAGTATCAAGGCTATAGTAGCCTGAAAAATTGAACTGAGTAGGTTTCCTTCTTTGTCTAATCTCAGTTTGTATAAAATAGCGATTATCTATTCCTTGATGGTTAGGTGTGGGGTGACCAGCCATACTGTTTTGCCCGGGACTGTCCCAGCTTAGCATTAAAAATACAATGTCCCAGAAATCCCCTCAATCTTGAACCAATCAGGACAGTTGTTCACCTTTGTAAATGAAACTCTACTGGTATTTTTTGGTGTTAGTGTAAGGAGGAGGAAATTACTCTTCTGCTGTTCTATTTCTAGTTTCTTGAGTTAAACACTTAACCATTGTAGGGAAAATAGGATAATTTAGGCTCCCTGGGTTCAGGTGTGGTTGGGGGTCAAGCAGCACATCTCTTGTAAACAAGTTGTGCATGGGTGGAGTTAGTGCTCATGTGCACCAATGTATCTTTTTAGTTTTGTTGCTATTGTGTGTGTTCTTCAGAGTAGGTGAAGCAGAAGCTGGCGGCAGAGAGCTGGTGTCTAAAAATACAACATGTTTACTCTGCTGGCAACTGCTCAGTTTTTCTTTGGACTTTGCCAGTAGCAGTTGAGTTTCCAAGTTTCTCTGTGGACTGCTTGGCTCATAGTGTTGTGTGTGCTGAATAAAGACCCCTTTTTCTTCAATCAAGGCTCCAAAGACATTTTTGTCCAGTTACCTAGCTCATAGACCTGCGTGTGAAGGGTTTGTGAAAGGGCTCAAGGGGTCTGTGAGCTCCAGACCCTAGCTCTAGCTCTAGTTATCTATATTTATATAAAAATATTATTATTATAAATCATAGTTAAATATTATATTATTAAGGGAAACACACTTAAAATTGTTACATCTTCTTGGTGAATTCTCTTTTTATTACTGTGCTGCATCCTTATTTATTCTTTCAAATGATTTTGCCCTAAATTCTAATTTGCATGATATATATATATCAGCTCTTTAAAATTAGTGTTTTGAAAACCGTGTGGTTTTAAGTTTGTCCCTTTTAAGCAGCAAATAACTAAATTTTGTTTTTATTCAATATGATCATTTCTTTCTAATGAATGTGCTGAATCTTTTTATATTGATTTTAATATACTTTAGCTTATGTTTACTGTCTTTTGTTTTTTAATACTTTTAATGTGAAGCAACCTTTGACATTTATCCATTTACCATCTTTTATACAGTCTTTACTGCCTTTTCTTTTTTCTCCTTTTCTCCCATCTTACTTTTAATAAAAAATTGTCTGTAATCCCCTCTTTTCTTCTGCTCATTTGAAAAATATGGATTGTGGTTCTAGTTTTTTGCTGATTAGTTTTGTAGTTTTAAAAATAAAATGTTTATGAATTTTTCTAACAAACTGTAAAACTGCTCAGTATCTCTATCCTCTTCCCAATTTAGCACAACTCCTCATTTTGTTAATGTTACGTAGAGTTTCAGTTTGCCTTTAAAAATAAAACTCATTCATTTGATCAATAACTACATAAATTTACCGACACACTTTATCAATTTCTGTGCTCACAATTATTTCTTATACACTGTACCTTCCTCTGAGTTTACTTTTCTTCTTACTGAATTAATCCTTGATTAGTTTAGAAAAGGTATGTGACTGGAAAATTCTCTTAGTCTTTATAGGTCTGAAGTCTTTTGCCCATGCTCTTAATGTGGTATTTATCTGGGTATAAGATTTTAGCTGAAATTCATTTTCCCTTCAACACTTAGAAGATATAATTTCATTGTTTTCTGGAATCCTTCATTGGTGAGAAGCTGCCTTTAAAAAAAATCCACTTTTTCCCTCTCTAGTAGCTTTAAAACACTGTTTTGATAATCAGTGTTCTACAGATCCACTAAGATGTGTCTTCATGTAGATTTATTTTACCCTGCTTGATGTTGAAAATGCACTTTCTGGGGCCAGCCCGTGACTCACTCGGGAGAGTGCGGTGCTGATAACACCAAGGCCCCGGGTTCGGATCCCATATAGGGATGGCCGGTTCGCTCACTGGCTGAGCGTGGTGCTGACAACACCAAGTCAAGGGTTAAGATCCCCTTACCGGTCACCTTTTAGAAAAAAAAAAGAAAATGCACTTTCTATCTGTGAACTCATGACATTTTTTAATTCTGGAAAATTGTCTGCCATTATCTCCTGTGTTTCTTCTCTATCATTTTCTCACTTTTCTTGCTCTGGAACTCCTATCTGATATTTCAGAACCTCTCATTCCTTCCATATCTCTTAACTGCTTGATCATATTCCTTATCTTTTTACCTTTCATGGTGCATTCTGAGTAAATTCTCCAATACTTTTATATTCACTAGTTTTTTTGTGTTCAATCTGGTGTATATTTCAACTAAATTTTTCATTTCAATAATGTACATATTTCACTTTCACATATCTAATTGCATATTTCCATGTCTACCTGTTCTCATTTCATATCTGCTTCATTTTTGTTCATAATTTTTATTCTTCTTTATGGATTTTATTCCTTCATTCAAGATCAAACATACTTTTTTTAAGGCCTTTGAAAGCTTGCTGCACAAAAATAATTTTATTTATAGTGAATTCACATTCTTATACATTTTTTCTTTGTTGTATTTATCATTAGATTAATCTGTGGGATCTTGCTTTGGATATATCTTGTGTGAGAGGATTTTGTTCTTATTTTATTTTCTCTCTCTTCTATTCCTCTGGGCTCATCTTTCCCTATCTGGAAGTTTGTGGTTTATGTGTTTATTTGTTTCTACTAACTGCCTGGACATCCAGTCCAGAAAAGATCTCATACTAGCAGATAAGAGTAAAATCCACATATAAAGTGCTTAGCATGGTGCCTGGCACATATTAGGGTCTAATAAAATTAGCCCTCTTTTTTCCTCAAAAATAGTAAGAGAAAAATAGAAGAAAAATGGGTGGGAAAAAAAGTATGACTGTGAAGAACTGACCTACCATGAATTCATGGTGTCCATCTTGAATAGTGCTCAGCAAACGTTTCACTTATTTTTGATTCCCTAGAGGCCTTACCTCATTCTGTTCCAGACAATTTCCTATTTTAAAATTTTCTTATTCTCAAATGCTACCTCACCAAGAAATCTGATGTGACCCAAAATGGGTTTCCATGTTTACACCAACACACACTTTTCCATTTCATAGTCATTTCTGCCCTTATGTCTTACCCTCTTGCCTATCCAAACCCTATCTATTATTTGAAGGGCAGTATTTTCTTCTACATGAAGACCTTCCTGGCTACTGTAGCTATTATTGATTTTCCTCTCCTTTAAAACCTTTCAGTTTATAACAAAATTCAGGAAAATTCTAAACTGTCTTGGCATTATTCAAAGCTTCATTGTGGTATTTGCCTGGACAATTAAACTACAAGTTGTTAGCCTGGTATAACTCTTGTAAGCCATATCTGCCCCACTCTACTCCAGGAACATGCAATGGACATCAGGTAATTAGAGTTCTCTGGTCCCGTTTATCACACATAGTCTCAGTCTTGAACCAATCACCTGGGCCTGTTTATGTGATTATGCTCTAACATTCACTTATTTCTACCCATATTATGCCCTTCCAGATGTATGCACAATATTGTAAACCAGGCTCCAACCTTGCTTCTTCTCCATAATGTTGCCACTTCCCTATCCTGGATGCCTTACTTCAAATTTCCTTGGCTTACTGTCTTCCTGGTTACACTCTGTCTTGTGCCCAGAGCAATATCCCACCTGGTTGGCTTATCCCTATTCTGTAGGTAACACCAAATCACAAGACTCTTGTGGCACAGACACACAAAATCTTATGCTTCTATATACCCACATCATGTAAAACAGAGTTATTAAGTTATTAATAGTTATTAAGAAGACATCACTGAAAATGGCAGAGTAAGGACCTCTGAAAATTCTATTCTGTAAAAGCAAAGAGAAAACAGGCAAAACTTGTCAGAATCAATTGTTTCAGAACTCTGTAGATTAACTAAAGGCTTGCAGCAATCCAGGCAGCATTTGCTCAAGAAAAATGACTGAATCTCAGCAAGAACAAAGAGTTTTGTGGCATTTTAATTTGCCATAGTCCCATCCCCCACACTACAGATCTGCAGCAGCCTTGAAAATCAACAGACTGCATTTGCAGTGAAAACTAGCAGCTGGCAGCCATTAGAGGGGGTCACAAACTGTTGGGGCTTCTTCAAAACCCCGTTCCCAGAGGACTGTCATTATTTGATCTGTCTGGTGGTTCCCTGGAAGGTCCCACTTACAATGTTGTCTGTATTTTACCCTGACTTAGAGCCTGTCCAAGTACAAATTCAAAAGGGCTTTTTCCAAGGCTTTTGTCAAAAACAATTAAGGCAAACCTGTTTGACTTCACAGCTTACTGAGGTGGTAGATAACAGTTCGGACAAACAACAGAATAACCAAAAAGCTTAGAGGGAAACAATGGGGAATGAGATGTCCCAGTATTTTTTTTTTTCCTTTTTTTTGTCTTTTTTTTTTCATGCCCGGCAACGGATCGCAACCCTCAGTGTTACGCCCGCACCCTGCTCAGCCAGTGAGCCGCCGGTCTGCATGTGGGATCCGAACCCTCGGCGGGAGCGCCGCTGCACTCCCAAGCAGCGCACTGTAGCAGTGCGCCACCGGGCCGGCCAGTCCCAGTATTTTTTTAAAGTTCCAATATATCCCTAGGAAACTAGAAGACTACTCACATACCCAGGGATGATCACATGCTAAGAAAAATCTAAGGAGGCTTTAAGCTGTCACCAACGGCTGACCTTGAAACATTGTGTAAGCAGGAAGTAAAGGCTAAGACAGAATTGTCAACTGCCTGACTGAGAGTTGGAGACATGCCTACACACACACACACACCCACACACACACACCCCTTCAGCAAAGTCTGGGAGATTTTTTGGTTCAAGGCAGTTAGGGAAATCTCCATCCAATAATTAGCTGATCACTAAGCAAACCAAGCAGAGACTTCAGTGGCCACACACAACAAGAATATAGACTTTACAGAAGTAATTCAGAAAAGTAAACAAATAGTAACAACAACAAACCATGGGGAGGGAAAAAAAATGTGACTTACAAAGTTACCACATGATATTATTTAAATGTCTAGTTTTCAACAAAAAACTCTAAGACAGGTAAGGAAACAAGAAAAGGATGAACCATACACAAGGAAAAAAGCAATCAATAGAAACTGGTCCTGAGACAAGCCCTGACACTAAACTTACCAGAAAAAAAGACTTCATTCAGCTATTTTAAATATGTTCAAAAGACTAAAGGAAATGATATCTAAAGGACTAAAGCAAAGTATGAGAATAAAGTTTCACTAAATAGAAAATATCAACAGAGATAGAATTTTTTTTAGTAACTCTGAAGTTGAAAAGAACAATAACTGAAATAAAAAAATTCAATAGACAAGCTCAACAAAAGATTTAAGCAGACAGAAGAAAAACATGAGTGAACTTGAAGACAGGTCAATTAAGTGTGGCCAGTCTCTGAGGAACAAAAAAAAAAATGAAGAAAAATGAACAGGACTTCAGAAATATGTGATGCACCATCAACATATGCATAATGGAAGCCCTAGAAAAAGTGGAGACAGAGAAAGGTACAGAAAGAATATGTGAAGAAGTATTGGCTGAAAACTTCCCAAACTGGATACAAAATATTAATTGTCACATCCAAGAAGCTCAATAAACTTCAAGTAGACTAAATTCAAAAATATCCATGCCTAGATGCATCATAAAAAACTGTCAAAAGACAAAGAGAATCTTGAAAGCTGCAAGAAAGAAGTAACTTATCATGTACATATGATACTCAGTAAGATCAACAGCTGATTTTTCATCAGAAACAGTGGATACCAAAAATGGTTGGATGACATAGTCAAAGTTCTGCAAGGAAAAAAAAACTGTGAAACGTGAATTCTATATCCAGCAAAACTATCTTTAAAAAATGAAGGCAAAATTAAGACATTCCCAGATAAACAAAAACCTAGAGAATTCATCACTAGCAGACCATTCTGAAGGAAATATTAAAGGGAGGCTGGCCAGTTAGCTCAGTTGGTTAGAGCACAGGTTGATAACACTAAGGTCCAGCATTTGATCCCTGTACCAGCCAACAAAAAGAAAAAAGAAAAAAGAAAGAAAAGAAATATTAAAGGGAGTCCGTCAGAATTAAAAGAAAAAATCCTAGAAAGTAACTCAAATCCACAAAAGAAATAAAAAGCACAGAAAAGGTAATTACATAAGTAAATATAAAAGTAGAAAGAGGGTAGTAATCCTTTTTCCCCCCTATATTATTTAAATACAACTGCATAAAGCAAAAATTGAAAACCTGTGTTGATGTGAGGATAAAATAAGTAAATACATGTAAAGCTCTTAGAAAAGTACCTGACACAAATAAATAAATAAATAATAAAAAGAAAAGTACATGGCACATAGTAATAACTGAATGATGCTAAGTATTTTTTTATTACAAGGTATGCAAAATAACAGTGGAAATAACCACTTAAACAGCTAAGTAAGGCAAATCAAACCTGATGATCAATGGGGCAATATATTTCACAGCCAAATAGCCTTCATTTCCACTACAGAACATGGTAGGACTATTGGCAGAAGCTGGGAGTTTGAGAGAAGTTAGTCACGGGTCCCAGAAATTCTGTTTAGAAGACACTTAGCTTGAATGTATGGTGGGACATCCAGATGTTCTAAAGAAATCTGATAAAATTGGGCTGGAGTTTGAATGGGAGGTAGAACTTGGAAATTATGATCATTAAAGTGATGGTTGAAGTAAAGGGACAATAGTTACTCCCTAAATAAAATAGCATTCATAAATAATAGTAGAGGATCAAGGACTAAGACCTTAAAGGAAACAGAAGAATTGGGGAACAGCAAAAGAAAAAAAAGTGTAAATATTTTCCAGGGGGAAAATATCCAACCATACAACCAGAAGAAAAAGAATCCTTGCATTTCTAAAACTAATGTGGCTGTTTAAAAAATTGTTTCAATTTTATCATTCCTATAAAAGAATATTCTAAGGAAAATGCTAAAATAAAAGGTTCTACCTAGAGGAGTTTACACATGTATTCTTCACTTGACTGTACTCCCAAGATGTAATTTCACCCAGAAAAACAGCAAGAACACTCAACTAATATGTTAATGTCTTTATCTCTAAATTACTTTTGACAGCTAAAAATTTTGGAAATAAGCCTATGTAATTTGGCTCAGTTTGATAAGAGGAATCCTATTTCCTATGTTAATTATGGAAAACTGCAACCTTTATTCTCAATAAAATATTGATGGAAGTCATCAAATGTAAGGTCCAGTTTCTGAAAAGAGCCCTCTTTAATGACTGAGTCTTAGATTAATTCAAGAAACATTTACTGAATTCTAGCTATGGTTTGAATGTATTCTCCAAAGTTTTGTTGAAATTTAATAGCCAATGTATCAGTGTCGAGAGGTGGTACCAGTAAGAGGTGAATAGATTAATGCTGTTATCACAGGAGTAGGTGGGCTATTGTGGGAGTGGGCTCCTGAGAAAAGGGTAAGTTTGGCCCCTATCTTTCTTTCTGTCTCATACACTCTTGCCTTCCCTTGCATGTGCTTTCTCACCATGTGATGCCTTACACCATGTTACGATGCAGCAAGAAGGCCCTCACCAGATGCAACCGCTTGATCTTGGACTTCCTAGCCTCCAGAACCATTAGCCAAACAAACTTCTATCGTTTATAAATTAGCTAGTCTGTAGTATTCTGTTATAGCAGCAAAAAATGGAGTAAGACACCTACCATGTACAATATATTTTGCTCCCCATTCTCTAAAACATCACAGTTTCTCTCTGTTATCCAATATGTATATATCTAATCACAAGCTGGCAAGCTACTGATTATCTTTCTTCAAAGAATGCTCATTTCAAGAAAACTCACATTGTACCTCTTTATCCTCAATGAAATATTCTAACAAATCAAATTCACCAAAGCCTAGAGGAATACTCCAACATTTTACCTTCTTTAGAAAGATACTTATTGGCCTGTCCAGGTACCTCAGATGGTTAGAGTGCAGTGTTGTAACACCAAGGTCAAGAGGTTCAGATCCCCATTCAGGCTAGCTGCAAAAAAAAAAAAAAAAAAAAGATACTTATAAAACACATAAATTACAATTATTCTCTCCCAGTTCTTTAAAGCCATTCATACAGGTTGAGCATCCCAAATCCAAAAATCTGAGATCTGAAATGCTCCAAAATCCAAAAATGTTTGAGCACCAACATGACTCTCAAAGGAAATGCTCACTGGAGCATTTCAGATTTTTCAGATTTGGGATGGTAAGTATAATGCAAATATTCCAAAATCTGCAATCCAAAATCCAAAACACTTCTGGTCCCTAGCATTTTAGATAAGGGATACTCAACCTATATTGTGAAACACATACCGAAAAATATGTAAACCATAAATATGCAGCTTAATGGATTATTATTTAAGCAAATACCCATGTAACCATCTCCCAGGTCAAGAAACAGGGCACTGCCAACACAAGAAAAACCTCCAATTTGCCTTTCCTTTCTAGAATTCTCACCTTCACCCCAAAGGTAAAAAATACCTGACTGGGGATAATTGCCTTCACAATTCTCCTTATACAAGGGAGATTTTGAAAGAACAGAAAACTACCAAAAAAGTTTTAATCATTAGACTGTATCTGAACATACAGTCGAAAACAATTTTAAAGGGACTAACAATTATTTTTATAGTTTTACTAAAGTTCCAAGTTATCTTCATGGTATATATCAATCCTGAGGCCTAATATATTCCAAACCCTTTGTAGCCTATTACCAGTGATGAAATGGTGACCATGATGAGGTCTTTCATTTCTTCACGGTGGTAAAAACACAGAGTTCTTAATGCGTTTCAAGAAACTTAAGTGATCACTCATCCACAGTCACTATTTCGAACAGAAAACCCAATCCTGTTCTGTGGAGACTGCTTACTAAGGAACTGCTGGAATGTGTGATAAAAATGAGGTAAAAATGAGGTCGAAGTTGTTAGACACCTCCCGTGGCTATGGGTGGAGGAAAAAATCACTTCTTTAGCTTGTTTGAATTATGTGATCCCTGTCATTATGTTTTTCATAAAAAAGAATGGACTGAAGACTTACTGTGTAAATACTGAGAAATATGGGGGATACCTATAATATGGTACATACTACTTATCCATATGTATAATATAGTTACTGTGTAAAAAATGTTGAAGTGTTTGATTCTTTTTTAATCATCTTGTACCCTTCCCACTAAGTATGTATCCCTAAACACGAGTACACTTTAGTTTTGCTTATTTTTTAACCTTACATAAATAAAAGGATACAGTATAACTTCTTTTGGTCTTTCTTCTAGCCTTCAACACTGCTTCTGAAATTATCCATGGTGTTGCATGTAACTTTCACCTGTTATTTTCATTACTATATAGTATTTCATTGTACAAATATACCAAAAACTTATTTCTCAATTCTTGGCGATAGATGTTTATTTAAAGTTGAAACTATCAAATATAATGTTCTATGTACATTAAGACTCATGTCACCCGGTACATATGTGGATATATTTCAGTTGAGTACATACCTAGTGGTGAAATTGCTGGTCACAGGGCTGCCATATTCAACTTTACTGCATCATACTAAACTGTTTTCCAACTGGTTGCACCAAGTTACACTCCCACCAATTGTCATTATACATCCTTGCCCATATGTGGCCATCTTTTTAATTTAAGCCATTTAAGTATTTGTGTAGCAGTTTCTCTTTTAAATTTGCAATTCATTAATTACTAATTAGTTGAGCATTTTTCAAGTGTTTATTGGACATTTGGATATCCTCTCCGTGAAGACTCCTGTTCAAGTCTTTAACCATTTGTTATAGATTGTCTTTCTTTTCCTTATCCATGTGTAGGAGTATTTTATATCATCTAAATATAAGCCCTTTGTCAGTTATACCTCTTGCAAATAAGTTCTATCACTCTGTGGCCTACCTGCACACACTCTCAAATCTGCCTTTTGATGAAAAGATCTTCCTTTTACTGTCAAATTTGTCAACTTTTTCCTGTACTGCTAGTGCTTTTTATTTGTTTTTAAAAATCTTTCCCTATCCCAGAGTCATGATGATATTCACCTATTTTATCTTATAAAGCTTTATCATTTTGCCATGCACATTCACATCTACGGTCCCCGTGGAATTGATTTCGGGATATGGCGTGAGGTAGACATCAAGTTTCTTTTCTCTTTCTTTCTTTCTTCTTTTTTTTTTTCTTTGTTTTTCTTATATACACTGTCCCACACAACTTATTGAAAAGACTATCCTTAATCCACTGCTATACAGTGGCACCTTTGTCCACTCAAGTGTCTATATACTGGTGGCTCTATTTCTGGGCTCTATCTTGTTGTCTCAACCTATTGTCTATTCTTGTGCTGATACTACAGTCATAGTCACTGCAGCTTTAGAGAAAGGTCTTCATATCTGGAGTCCTTCCATATTGCTGCTTGTCCTGGAGAATGCTGTAGCTATTCTTCATCTTTGAATTTTCATATAAACTTTAGAATCAACTTGTCAAGTACATACACATGCACACTTCGGGGACTTTGGTATTGTTTTGAATCTACAAATAATTTGAGGAGACAATCTGAAGAGAATCTGATATCTCTATAATATTGAGTTCTCTATGAATCTAATCTCTCCTTTTATTCAGGTCTCCTTTAATTTCTTTCAAGAATATGCAAATTTCTGCACAGGAGTATTACACAGCTTTTCATAGATTTGTTCCCAGAGTACACAAAATTTTTGATGCTACTGTAAATGGTTGCTTTTTAAATGTCATTTTACAATTGTTTGTGGCTGATACACCTAGCTATGACTGGTTTTTGCTTAATGACCTTATCTCCAACACCCTTATTAATTTATTTATTAATGCTAATAATATGCACATTCTTTTGGATTTTTGTGTATATGCGATCATGTTATCTGCAAATAATGACAGTTTTTTTCTTCATTTTCAATTTGTATTTCTTTTATTTCTTTTCTTACCTTCTTGCACTGACTAGGATTTCCAGTATAATGTCGAAGGCTGAGGGCTTTAAAAGAAGAGAGGAGGAGAGTCTGTCTGGCTCTCTCTGCTCTCTCTGCTCCACCATTTTTGTAATGTGATACTCTGCCATCACTGAAGTCACCACCAAAGAAAGCCTTCACCAGATATGTTCTCTGGACTTTTGACTTCCTAAACTCAGAAACTGTAAGCCATAAATATTGTTTTCTTTATAAATTACCCAGTTCCATGTATTTTATTATAAGCAACAGAAATGGACTAATACAAAAGGGCATCCACATTGGAAAAGAGGAAGTCAAATTGTCCCTGTTTGCAGATGACATGATTTTATACATAGGAAAACCTAAAAGCTCCACTAAAAAACTCTTAAAACTGATAAACAAATTCAGTAAAGTTGCAGGATACAAAATCAAAACACGAATATCAGTAGCATTTCTATACACAGATAATGAGCAAGAAGAAAAAGAAATCAAGAAAGCAACCCATTTATAATAGCTTAAAAAAACAAACAAACAGGTATTAATATAACCAAGGACGTGAATGATCTCTACAAGTAAAACTATAAAGCACCGATGAAAGAAACTGGAGAGGGCACAAAGAAATGGAAAGACATTCCATGTTCATGGATTGGAAGAATTAATATTGTGAAAATGACCATACTACGCAAGCAATCTACAGATTCATTGCAATCCCTATCAAAATACCAATGACATTCTTCACAGAAATAGAAAAAACAATCCTAAAATTCATATGGAATCCCAAAAGACCCTGAACAGCCAAAGCAATCCTGAAGAAAAAGAGCAAAACTGGAAGCATCACACTGCCTGCCTCAAAATATACCACGAAGGTATATAACCAAAACAGTATGGTGCCAGCATAAAAACAGACACACAGACCCAGGGGACATAATAGAGAACCCAGAAATAAAGCCATGTATTTACAGCTAACTGATTTTCAATAAAAGAGCTGAAAGTTTTCATTGGTTAAGGGACAGTCTCATCAATAAATGGTGCAGGGAAAACTGGATAGCCATATGCAGAAGAATGAATCTAGACCTCCATTTCTCACCATGTACAAAAATCAACTCAAAATGGATTAGAGCTTTAAGTGTAAGAACCAAAACTATGAAACTACTAGAAGAAAATATAGGGGAAAGGCTTCAGGACATCAGGCAGGGCAAAGACTTTATGAAGAGGACCTCAAAAGCACAGGCAACAAAAGCAAAAATAGACAAATGAGATTATATAAAACTAAAAAGCTTCTGCATGGCAAAGGAAGCAATCAACAGAGTGAACAGACAACCTGCAGAATGGGAGAAAATATCTGCAAACTATGCATCCAACAAGGGATTAATACCCAGATTATTCAAGAAACTCAAACAAGTGAACAGCAAGAAAACAATTAATCCAATCCAAAAATGGGCAAATGAGCTGAATAGACATTTCTCAAAAGAAGACATACAAATGGCCAACAGGTATATGAAAAAATACTCAGCATCAGTAATCATCAGGGAAATGCAAACCAAAACCACAATGAGATATCACCTGACTCCAGTCATAATGGCTATTATCAAAAAGACAGAAAATAACAAAGGCTGGCAAGGATGCAAATAAATGAGAACTCTATTGGTAGGAACATAAATTAATACAACCATCTTGGAAAACAGTCTGGAAGACCCTCAAAAAAACTGAAAATAGAACTACCATGTGATCCAGCAATTCCACTACTGGGTAAGACTTCAAAGGGAAAGAAATCAGTATATCAAAGAGATACTTACACTCTCGTGTTTATTACAGCACTATCTACAATAGTCAAGACATGGAATTAACCCAAGTGTCCATCAACAGATGAATAAAGAAAATGTGGTATATAACACAATGGAATACTATTCAGCTATAAAAAAGAATGAAATTCTGTCATTTTCAGCAACATGGATGAGCTTGGAGGACATCGCGTTAAGTGAAGTAAGCCAGGAACAGAAAGAAAAATACCACGTGTCCTTACTCCTATGTGGAAGCTAAGAAAGTTGATCACATAGAAGTAGACAGGACAATGGCAGATACCCGAGGCTGGAAAGGGTAGAGGGGACGGGGGACAGTGAGAGGTTGTACAAAAGTACAGCTGGATAAGAGGAATAACACGGAATGTTCTATAGCACTGTAGGGCGACTATAATTAACAACACTTATCACATAGTTTCTTTTTTTTTTCCTTTTTGTCTTTTTTTCGTGAGATATAATCGATGTTTGAGGTGAGGGGGGGGGGGGTGACAGTGGTTGCCAGGGTTTCAGGGGATGAGGGAGAGAGACGGAGGGAGGGAAGCACAGGTGGAGCACAGGGAAATTTTAGGGCAGCAAAAACTATTCCCTATGATACTGTAGTGGTGAATACATGACGTTATGCACTTGTCAAAACCCACAGAACCGTACAATACGAAGAGGGAACTCTAATGCAAAATTAATAATAATATATCAACATTGATTCATAATTGTAACAAATGTACCACACTAATGTAAGGTGTCAATAACAGTAGAAACCATGTATGTTGTGGGGGAGGGTATGGGAACTGTCTGTACTTCCTGCTCAATTTCTCCATAAAACTAAAACAGCTATTAAAAAAAGAAAAAAATTAATTTTAAAGAAAGGCAGACAAGGAAAAAGGAAAAGGACATGCAAACTGTTAAACCCATATATATATATATATGATTATTATTATATTCCTTTCCTTCCTCAGGTATGTGTGTGTGTATAAAATAAGCTTCCTCAGGAATATATGTAGTGTGTGTATAAATACATATATACACACACTATATATATGGAGTTACCTTCCTGACAAATATATACCTATATAAATCTTTATATAATTTTCCTGAGGTAGATACACCTGTCTTCTAAAGCCAACTCATAGGCTTACATCCATAATAAAGCTTCTTTTATTTTTTTTCAATTTACCTGTAAATGGAATTCCAGGTAATTATCTAAGGCTCCTAGACCCACATCAAAGGTAAACCAGGAAAAAAAACAAAAAACGTAAACCCGGATAATAATAAACACTTAAAGAATTATCTGTGGGCTTCTTTCCACTTTTTCACTTACACTAAAGTACAGTGTATTAGTATTCTATTGCTGCTGTAACAAATTACTGCAAACCTAGTGACTTAAAACAACACAAGTTTATTCTCTTACAGTTCCGGAAATCAGAAGTACAAAATGAGTCTCACAGATCTAAAATCAAGGTTTTAACAGGGCTGGTACCTTCTGGGAGCTCTAGAAAAGAATCTCCTTTCTTTTCTTTTCCAGCTTCTAGAAGCTTCCTCATTCTTTGGCTGGGGACATGCATCACATCACCTTTTCTCCCTCTGCTTCTGTCATTACATCTCCTTCTGCCTTCTGACCTTCTTGCTTCCCTCTTATTAAGACCCTTGTGATTCCATTGGACCTACCTGGGTAATCCAGAATGATCTCCCCATCTCAAGATCCTTCATTCAAACACATCAACAAAGTCTTCTTGCCATGTAAGGTAACATATTAACAGGTCCTGGGGATTAGGACCAGGACAACTTTGGGTGTTGCAGGAGGGCAGGCATTATTCTGTCTACCACATACTCTTACACATTCAGAGTGGGGAAATGGTGTTCTTTTTTTCTCAAAGCTGCTCTAAAGTTCATTCTTAAAACCGAGACAACGGAATAGGATGTGTTGTAATATCTCAGGCAATTCGTAACCTCCTGGGATATGTGTGTTACACTTGGCCAATAATAAACCTCTCTGTCAGAGGCACATCTATTATATACCTCATATTATTAACAGCCAGAAGATAAATAGATATAGCTACTGAATTCTGAATTCAAAAATTAATATTAATATGTCCAGTACAGAGTAATTTTTAGAGCTGGCTGATTAACTCAGCTGGTTAGAGCATGGTGTTATAACACCAAGGCCACGGGTTTGGATCCCTATATAAGGATGGCTGGTTAGCTCACTTGGGAGAGCATAGTGCTGACAACACCAAGTCAAGGGTTAAGATCCCCTTACCAGTCATCTTTTAAAAAAATAATAATAGTAAAATAACATTAGATTTTACCCCATAAGGATGTACAATTACAATCCGTAAGTTAAAATTTTTAAAAATTAATGTGTTGGGCTGGCCCGGTGGCGCACTGCGCTAGTGCGCCGCTTGGGAAGCGCGGCGGCACTCCCGCCGAGGGTTCGGATCCCACATACAGACCGGTTCCCGCTCACTGGCTGAGCGAGGCGCGGGGGCAACACCGAGGGTTGCGATCCCGTTGCCGGTCCCAGTCCAGTATGGGGGCGACACTGAGGGTTGCGATCTGTTGCCGGACACGGAAAAAGACAAAAAAAAAAAATTAATGTGTTCCTCCACTAGGAATATAATTCTACGTAGGCAGGGACCACATACCTGTCTTGTTTACCACTGAGTATCTAAGGCATTCGATATTTATTTATTAAATGACTGACAAATATTAATGAATCAACAAAACTCCTTAACTATCAAAAAACCTAGAAACTATATTAATTTTGTACATTTGTATGCTATTTTCAGATTCCTCTGGAGTATCTCTGCAATATGGCTATATTACAATTTTGGCCAAAACATGAGTATGAGATTAACTACACAGTGAATATAATCTAAAGTAAAACATTAAACAAGCATCTTTCATTCAATCCAACAAATATTTATTGAGTCCATTCTATATGCCAAACACTCTGCTAGGTCCTGGTATATGGTGATGAACAAAACAAAGTCTGGCCCTTACAGAGCTTATAGTCCAGTAGGGGAAGCAAACAAATATATTCACTACATAATTTCAATTTTGCATAAATATGGTGAAGAAACTGCACAGGGTGTACTGGTAAAGAATAGGAGGTGGGGGCCTACTTACAGTGATCAAAGGGGATTTCTCTGAGCAAATGACATTCAAGCTGAGACCTGAAGATACAGCAGTAGCCACTGTGCAGTAGGGGGATAACGATGGAGAAGAGTCTTCCAGAGAGAAGAGCAAGGGCAAAGGCTCAGAGATGGCCCTTAATCTGGGGAGAGAAGTAGGATACGAGATGGGAGAAGGAAGTCTTCGTGCTTTTTACTACATATATAATCTTCATTTTTCCATATCAAAAATATTAACGTACTATTCTTTAATGAAAAGAAATGTTTAACTACTTTGACTTTGGAAGTGGATATAATATCTCGGTTCTAATTTTTCTTGAACCTGGTATAGAAAAACGTCATCCCCACCATCCCACCCCTCATGCCACCCAACAAAGAGAACAAATCTAACATATGTATCTTTAATATATGCCAGGTTCCTTATTTATGTTGTACCTTTAGTCCTCAGATCAACCCTATGAAGTTAAACTGAGGAAGAGACAAGTGAAATAATTTATCCAAACTCACAACACTAAGAAGTGGCAGAGCTGGAATTTAAATTCTGGTCTGTATAAACTCTTGTGTCATGATATTTGAAATGTGAAGTAATATCAATATTTAAGAAGACCTGAATGACCAACAGGGAGCTCTAACATTTTGTAAGCAAATTTCTAAAATCTGCTTCTGTAAATTAGAATCCCAAGCAGCCACAACAACTGGTTTAATGGGTAATTTTAAATATATATATTTTAAAGTGGGTAGTTCTGACAGTTGTTTTAGTCCATTTGTGTTGCTATGACAGAAATACCTGAGACTGGGTAATTTATAAGGTAAAGAGGTTTATTTGGCTTATGATTCTGGGACAGCTGCATCTGGCACAGGCCTCAGGCTGCTTCTATTCATGGCGGAAAGTGGCAGGCAGCTGGTGGGTACAAGCAGATCACATGGTAAGAGGAAGCAAGAGAAAGAGGAAGTGCCAGGGTCCTTTAAACAATCAGCTCTTGTGGGAACTAATAGAGCGAGAACTCACTCACTACCCCTCCTCCCCCAGGGAGAGCATTAATCCATTCATGAGGGATTCACCCCCGTGACTCAATCAGTTTCCAACACTGCCACATTGGAGATCAAATTTCCACATGAGTTTTGGAGGGGACAACACATCCAAACTCCATCAACAGTGAAGAAATTTTTCAGTTTTATTAAATTCTGAAATATAGCAATTGACGTATATTATAAATGTCTTCAGGATATAAGGTCATGTTTGGGCTTAAAGTCATGAAACCTTTAACATTTATGGCCAACTACAGAAATCTCTGTGATTCGCCAAAGTCAGAAAAGTTTACTAGCCTGTTCATATCTACCAAACCCTGCATAATTAGAGATAATGACTTTTTCAGGTGTCTATAGCCTGTATAAACTCTCTCTCAACCTTCACCCATTTATAAGTCTACTTGTTTTAGTTTGGCTCTTTGCAAAACTAAAAAAGACACAATCTACCTAGTTCAAGTAAAAGATGTTTATAAATGTTACATCTAGAGTAGTAAGAATATCATAGATGTCCACAAACAGGAACTCAAGTACAGGTGTGGGCTGGAAGTAGTTCTAGATTTAAAGCAGAAATCAACCACAGCTGTGACAGGTCATGAATCCTCTCTTTTGCTACTGCTAACGTGACTCTCCTACTCTCTTTTGCTCCTCTCGTCCTAGACTCATCTGCTTTTTCATAGTGTCTGCTCTGTCTAAGGTTGGCTTTCATGTGGCCTCTTGTAGCCTCTCCAACTACCCCACATTCTGGCCTTTGAGTCTCATCTCCCACTGTTTGTTACATAATGCTACCCATGTATATTAGTCCTTTTTCTTTAAGTTTATTTTTTTATTAATATTACTTTTTTTTTTACATTTTGTGATGTTGTTGCAGAGCAGTTGGGGGGAGGAGGAGAGCAGAAAGGGGAAGGAAATAGGGTGAGAGAAGGAGGAAGGAGGAGGTGTGGGGTTGAGGCCTGAGGCACCCCCCTCATTCCTTCATAGGATACCAGGGGGCTTCCCGCAATGTCTTAGTCATTGCTGGGCTGTGTGCAGATGTCAGAGGGGTGTGGCTGAAACCCTCAACTCCCCCCACCCACTGCCCCAGCTCGAGAGCTTCGAGTGCTTCCTGCGGTGGCTCGGTGGTTGTCACTGGGCTGGTTGTGGGTGTTGGGAGGGCATGGTCCAGGCCCTCAGCCCCTCACTACCCTGACTCGGGAGAGCCTGGGGCACTTCCTGCAGCAGCTCGGTGGTTGTTGCTGGGCTGGTTGCAGATGTTGAGGGGCGTGGCTGAGGCCCTCGACCCCCCACCCTCAGGACTGGTTGCAGGTGTCCAGGAGCATGGCTGAGACCCCCAGCCCTCCCCCTTCCCTGGCTTGGTAGCCCAGGGGACTTCTGGTCCTTTTAGGTTTTACAGGTATTCTTCAGCAATGAGAAACTTTTACTAATTAATATCAAACTTTGTCTCTGGTCTGTAGGTATTTTGTTTTTTCTTTCAGTTCTGTGTTGGATTATTTGCTGTTCCTACCACTTAAACTCTGCATTGGAACTAATTTGTTGTCCTCTGCTTACTTCTAAAATGGGAAACTTCCTGTGGGGACCAGTACTTGAGCTCTGTGGTTGAGCTAAATTGCTTTGCTGCTGATTCCCTGGGGAAGGCTTTTATGTGCAGCTGAGGTTTTAATGGTTGACTTTATAGGTGTTTCCAGAACTCATGAGATCCAGTACACCTGGGTTGTGTAGAAACTCTGGTCTGGGCCTGAGTCTTTTCAGCAAACTGCACCCCCTGCAGTTCTGTATTCCTGACCATTCTCCACTGAGTGGTCCTGTGCTGATTGGGGGGCAGATCAGCTCTCCTTGCTGTGCCCCAGTGTTCTCCCAGTGGGCCTGTCTCGCCTACCACCCATGTTCCAAACACTTCCCATGAGATGGGTCATATGCTGCCCCCTTACAGTGCACTGGCCTCTGAGAGGCTTCTTTTTTTCACTTGTTGTGGCCCCTCACTCCTATGTGGGTCCACGGGAACCCTATTAGTAGTTTTGCTGGCCTGGAGACCACCAAGCCCTCTTCTCTCCTGCCACCTCCAAACAACTCCATCTAAAGGGCACAGCTGTGGCTTTTGCTGGCTCCTGCTCCACGCACTCTACAGCTCCAGCCTGGGTGTGGCTGGGGCTCAAAATAGTCAGAACAGTGGGAACAGTTCTTTTCTTTCTTTCGTCGTGGCTTCTCCTGCCTTCATGCACTCCATAGGTCTCTTCTCTTCCCCTGAGTTCTAGACGCCCCAGCTTGGCTATTGCTGCTTTTCAATCATTGTAAATTGGTTGATTTGTGGGAGAGAGTGATGCTGGGGACTGTCTATTCTACCATCTTGACTGGAAGCCACTCTCTTAGATCTTCAAACCAAGGCCAGCACTTCCAGACAAACAAAAACTGTGGGAGTTGACCACTACACAACCAGCCCTATAAGAAATCTTCAAGGGAGTCCTGCATCTGCACTCACTATGTCCCAGCTACACCAGCCTCCCCGAGCTGGCCATGCCCTTGCCACACTCACCTCAGCCTATTAGTCCATTTCTGTTGCTTATAACAAAACACCTGGAACTGGGTAATTTAGAAAGAAAACAAAATTTATTGCTCACAGTTTCAGAGGGTAGTAAGTCCAAAGTCCAGGGAACACATCTGTTGAGGGTCTTGGTGGTGAATTCAGTAACACAGCGTATCACATTGTGAAATGGCAGAGCAGAGAGAGTGAAAGACAGACTCTCCTCTTCTTTGAAAACCCTTAGAACCACACTCCTGACCACCATTTTTAATCCATTCACTACTGCATGGTCCTACAATCCAAACACCTCTTCAAGGCCCCACCTTTCAATTACCATAATAGGATTTCCCACCATCTTAACAGTCACAGTGGGGGCTAAGTTTCTAATACAAAAAACTTGGGGGACACAATTCAAGCTTCAATGAGTTTTGGAGGGACATAATTCAATCCACTACACCATGTATCTAAGGACAAATCTCTATGAAAAAGTGAGAGAGAGAGACACGGACTGGCCCAGTGCATCTTTGGCCATATTTGACAACCCCTTAGTCCAATCAAATATATCCAAGGACAGAATTGGGACACATGATATCAAAGCACACCAATGCAGCATCTATGGCTAGAGCAGCTTCTGTTAGAATGGGACATGGCTAAGACAGGCATGTGACATTTCTAGTACATGACTTTTCCTCCTGATATTTCAACCCAAGTTTCCATGCTATTCTTCTTTCTTTTTATAGCCCCAAGCCTCAAAGGCAGCATCTCACAAAAGTTTCCTCTTCTTAAATACACTAAAGGGGGCCGGCCCGGTGGCGCACTGGATAAGTGCGCCGCTTGGGAAGCGCGGCGGCGCTCCCGCCCGAGGGTTCGGATCCCACATACAGACTGGTTCCCGCTCACTGGCTGAGCGAGGCGCGGGAGCAGCACCGAGGGTTGCAATACCGTTGCCGGTCCCCGGTCCGGTACGGGGGCAGCACTGAGGGTTGCGATCCGTTGCCGGACACGGAAAAAGACAAAAAGACAAAAAATAAATAAATAAATACACTAAAGGGAGAGACATAATTCTGGCAAACTCACAAGTTTCCTCTTCTTCTCAAATACACTAAACGGAGAGACATAATTCTGGCAAATATACTGATTTTATGAGTAGTGTATGCTGCTACCTCTAACAAGGCTGTATCATCCACTTTATATTCTCTAATCACAAGGAAAAAGTTCCCCGAAGGTTAAAATTAAAAATTTTCTCTTCCTGAATTGAAAATTGTTATAATCACCTAGAGACAGAGCAGGAATGCCAGTCCTCAAGGAGAAGTCACTACAAGTCTCTGATAAAGTTTGTTTCAGCCTCTGCACTGGGATGAGACCAAAGAGCGCTACCTTGTCCCTGCAGGGAAGCCATGGTAAGGCAGACAAAAGCATCTGGGAAACACTCTTTTATATCTCCAGGGGAAAAGCATGACAGTAAACAGTCACAGAAGTGTCAGAGTTGGTTGAGTCCTAATCCTGAGGCTTATTTTCTACCCATAACTCATTTGCCAATAGGCTGACTTTTAGTAACTTCTAATGAATGAACAAATGTTAAGTCTGGATACGTGATTATTACTCCAAGTATTTCCCAATTTTGTAAACTGTTTAAAAACTGAAATGTATTTGTTGTTTATAAATTCATGTGGCAGGGATTCTCCTTTTGGTTCCATGTATGTAACTTTTCTGGGAGTGAGTAAGAATTAGAGGAGCATTTTTGTGGTCTCTCCTTCTGGAGAGTATTCTAATGGTCAATACACCTCTCCACGTAATAATATATATTGGGACAGGATGGATGGAAGGACCCATGGGCAGACTATCCCTTTCCAAAACCATCTTGCTTGTCATCCCACCCAATATACACTGGATTACACTAGAGGTTCAAGAAATTCTTTGTTATAGGATTCCAAAATGTGTCCTAAAGAGATTGAGAGTTGTGTTCCACTATAGTTAATTCTCCCCTTTATATCACACAACATATGCAAGATCTCACTGGCTGGGCCTTCAGAATGTGTCCCACGTAATCACTATCTTATTCTCCAACTCTTGCCTCCTTGTACTTTTCCTTTTCCCCTTGAGTTTGTTTTTGTGAAGCCCTTGATCCTCAGAATACCATCTTCTCTTTCAAGAAACTACTATTCTCATTCCACTCCTTTCTTGAGTCTTGCAAAATGCACTCCATCAGGCGCGGCTGAATGCCAATGGAGAGTGTCTCCTCTTTTACTGATCCCACAAAGACAAAGGGAGAACTCTACTTTGTATACCTGCATACATATCTATGCGAGTGCATGAGAGAAAGCTAGAGAAAATGAGAGACAGCAAAAGCAGGAGAGAGAGAGAAAGAGAATTTTAATTGAAGCTGTCTCAACTATCAAGGCTGTTGCACCTGGGGTTTATCCTAAAGAATCAAGCCCAAATATAACTAAACGCAGTGTGGTACCCTGGCTTGGATCCTAGAATCAAAAAGGAACATTAATTTTAAAAGTTATGAAATCCAAATAAAGTCTGGAGTTCAGTGAATAGTAATGTACCAATTTTTATTTCTTAGTCATCACAAGTATCCCGTGGTTATGCAAGGTGTTAACATTAGGGAAAACTGGATAAGCATTTACAGAAACTCTCTGCATTATCTTCACAGCTTTTCCGCAAATCTAAAATAACTTCTAACTGAAAAGTTTACTTAAAAACATATACGCATATTGTTAAACTAAATAAGCAGAAAGCCATTGGCCTGAGGCTATCTCCATACTTTTGAGTTCTTACATAACAAACTGCAACCTAACTTAGCACTTTAAACAAACCAAATCCCAATTTAGGAGTATGCTTTTTGTAACAAACAGCTGCATTTCAGCCAATCACAAACAGCAATGCATCAGCCAATCACAGGCAGCCAACTGATCAGACCATGCCCAAATAAGACAAATACCTAGGTGGTAGCCAGTCAGTTCATTTCTCTACTTTGTTTCCTGTAAAGGTTCAGTGGGTGGAGCTTTCTGCACCTCTTCTGGTTCTTCTGAGTGCTGCTCCATTCATGAATCATTCTTTCCTCAAATATACTCTGTTAAATTTATCTAAAGTTTTTCTTTTAACAATATATATGTCTATATAACACACGTACAAACACACATACATACAAACACATACAGAAATATATGTACAAAATATGTATAAGATATAGCTAGATGTAGCTATAGATATATAGTTTGCCATTGTGAGAATTTTTTTCTTCAGAAGACCACCAGGTCTATTCTACTCCAGAATGCGTTAACAAATAATGCTCATCTTCCTGAAGACTATGAGGAAAGATAAGGGAAAGAATTTATACCACTGTATGGCACATGAAAAAACTTAAATCTCCATAAGATAGTTCTGTTCTTCCCCCAAAATCTCTATAATGCAAAATGCCCCAAATGCCTCAACACACTCTTCTCCTGATATATTTTAACTTCTCTGGTTATCTATTGTTTCATTAACAAGCTAGCCTAAAACTTAGTGGCTTCAGAGGCAGGAGTTGAGGGCAGCCCCCACTGCCTGGGAGCAGGCAAGGAGCACACCAATGGTCTTAGGCAGGGGCCAAGGGCAGTCCCCACCACCCAGATTCAGGCAAGGAGCACACTCAGGTCCTAGGCAGGAGCTGAGGGAAGCCCTCCCCACCTGGAAGTAGGCGAGGAGCACAGCCAGGATCCTAAGCAGGATCTGAGGGCAGCTCCCCGACCTGGAAACAGGCAGGAACATGCTGAAAACACCACCTATGCAGGGTGGCCCACCACAGCCACTGCCACAAAAGTGGCTTGCTACCACATAGTAGACACAGCAACTGTGCAGGCAGCCAGCCAGACATTCAGCCAGACTGCATTGACACAGGAGAGCTGCCAGCAGAGACCAGAAAAAGAAGAGGACATCTCTCTCCTCAAAGTCGATTCCAGAGTAAAAGAAGAAGCAACTGCTCTACCAGATGACCAGACATCAACACAGAGATACTAAAAATATGAAAATTCAAGAAAAGATGACACCACCAGAAGAACACAGAAATTCTCAAATACTAGACCCTATAGAGCAGGAAACCTTTGAAATGACTGAAAAGGAATTCTGAGGGATAATCTTAAGGAAACTCAATGAGATATGAGAAGACAACTTTAGACAACATAATAAAATGAGAAAAAAAAATCCAGGATGTGAAGGAGGAAATTTTCAAAGAGATTAATACCTTTAAAAAGAATGTATCAGAACTCATGGAACTGAAAGATTCATTCAACAAAATAAAAAACACAACCAAGAGCTTAAGCAGTAGGCTACAACAAGCAGAAGAAAGAATTTCTTTTTTTTTTTTTCCTTTTTGTCTTTTTTACTGACCGGTAACGGGATCGCAACCCTCGGTGTCGCGCCCGTACTGGGGACCAGCAACGGGATAGCAACCCTCGGTGTTGCGCCCGCACCACGCTCAGCCAGTGAGTGGGAACCAGTATCCACATGGGATCCGAACCCTCGGCAGGAGCGCTGCCACACTCCCAAGCGGCGCACTCTCCAGTGCGCCACTGGGCCAGCCCAGAAGAAAGAATTTCGGATCTTGAAGACAGTCTTTTCAAAATAACCCAGGCAGACCAAAAAAAAAAAGAACTTAAAAAAATGAAGAAAATCTATCTAAGAGAGCTAGCAGACAATTTCAAGTGCACAAACATTCCAATCATGGGTGTTCCAGAAGGGAAAAAGAAAGGAAAAGGCATTGAAAATCTATTCAATGAAATAATAACAGAAAATTTCCCAGGTATAGGGAGAGACACAGACCTTCAGATCCAGGAGGCACAAAGATCTCCGAACAGATTCAATCCAAAAAGATCCTCTCCAAGACACATCATACTCAAACTGGCAAAGCTCAAAGACAAAGAGAGAACCTTAAAAGCAGCAAGAGGGCCGGCCCGGTGGCGCACTGGAGAGTGCGCTGCTTGGGAGCGCGGCGGCGCTCCTGCCGAGGGTTCGGATCCCATGTGGAGACCGGTTCCCACTCACTGGCTGAGCGTGGTGCGGGCGCAACACCGAAGGTTGCGATCCCGTTACCGGTCAGTAAAAAAGACAAAAAGGAAAAAAAAAGCAGCAAGAGGAAAGTGGCAAGTCCTCTATAAGGGAGCCCCTATCAGACTAACAGCAGACTTCTCAACAGAAGCTCTACAGGCCAGAAGAAAATGGGATGATATATTCAAAATACTAAAAGAAAAAAAAAACTGCCAGCCAAGAATACTATAACCAGCAAGGCTATCCTTCAAACACAAGGGAGAAATAGTGTATTTTCCAGACAAACAAAAACTGCAGGAGTTCACCACCACACAACCAGCCCTGCAAGAAATCCTCATGGCATTCCTGAATCTGGAATCCAAAAAATTGTAATTACTACCATGAATACACAAGAAAGAAAAAACCCACTGGTAGAGCAAAAATGCAAACAAGAAAGAGAAAGAATCTAAATCTTACCACAACAAAAACCCAGCAAACATCAAAGATAAACAATAAAAGGGAAGAATGGAACAAAAGATATTTAAAATATCCAAACAATACTACTCAGCCATAAAATAGGATAAAACTCTACCATTTGCAGGAATGTGGATGAGTTTGGAGAAAATTATGTTAAGTGAAATGAGACAGACACAGAAAGAAATACTGCATATCCTCACACATAAGTGGGTGCTAGGAAGGAAGGAAAGAAGGAAGGGAGGGAGGGAAGGGAAGGAAAGGGACAGGAGGAAGGAAAGAAAGATGGGAGGGAGGGAGAGAGGAAGGGGAGGGAGGGAGGGAGGAGGAGAGAGAGAGAGAGAGAAAGAGAGCGAAACCACAATAATATGTTGAACTTTCAGGAGAGAACAAATCTATGGTTACTAGAGGTGGGAGGAAGGGACTGAGTGCAGCTTGGGGAAAGATTGTGTAAAGGGTATAAAGAATAATTATTATTTGTAATATTGAATATGTTAATAATATTGATTTGACCATCACATATTGTACACAGGTGATGGGAGTCAATGCTGTGCCCCCAAAATATGTATAATCAATTATGCTTCAAGAAAAAAAGAAATATACAATAAAAAAATTAAGAAAAAAGTCCAAACAAAAATCAATAAAAAGCTAGCAGTAAAACAGTACCTTTCAATAACAACCCTAAATGTAAATGGATTAAACTCCTGCTCAAAAGACACAGACTGACTACTGGATTAAAAAGCTGGACACAACTCTATGCTGCCTTCAAGAGACTCACCTCTCCTGTAAAGACACACACAGACTAATGTGAAGGGATGGAAAATGATATACCACACAAATGGAAACCAAAAATGAGCAGGAGTAGCTATTCTTTCACTGGATAAAATAGACTTTAAACCAAAAACCATTAAAGAAACAAAGACCACTATATAATGATAAAGGGATCTATCCAACAAGAAGACATAACAATCATAAATATATATTCACCCAACACTGGAGCACTCAGATATATAATGCAAATACTATCAGCCCTAAAGAAAGAAATAGACCCCAATACAATAATAGTGGGGACCTGAACACCCCTCTATCAGAGCTGGACAGATCATCTAGGCAAGAAATCAACAGAGAAACAAAGGATTTATACTAACTTTAGACCAAGTGGACCTAGCAGATATCTACAGAACATTTTATCCAACAACTATGAAATATACATTCTTCTCATCAGCACATGGAACATTCTCAGGATAGACCATATGCTAGATTACAAATCAAGTCTCAAAAATTTTTTTAAAATCGAAATCATTTCAAGTATCTTTTAAGACCACAACAGACTAAAATTAGAAATCAGCAACAAGCAAAACTCAGGAAACTATACAAATACATGGAAATTACAATACAGCAATCCCACTGCTGGGTGTATACTCAAAGGAATGAAAATCATTGTGTTGAAGGGTTACCTGCACTCCCATATTTATTGCACCTTTATTTACAATAGCTAAGAGTTGGAACCAACCTAAATGTCCATCGACAGATGACTGAATAAGGTAATTGTGGTATATATACACAATGGAATATTACTCTGCCATAAAAAGCAATGAAATTCTGCCATGCACAGCAACATGGATGAACTTAGAGAAAGTTATGTTAAGTGAAATAAGCCAGGTATAGAAAGAGAAATACTGCATGTCCTCATAAGTGGGAGCTGAAAAAGAGAAAGAAGAAACAAAGAAAAAACAAAAAAGAAAGAAACATACAATAATCATAACAATTCCTTGAACGTTCAAAAGAAGAGAACAGAACTGAGGACACCAGAGGTGGGAAAGGGGGAGGCACGGGGGTGCTAAGGAGAAATTGATAAAGGACCACAAAAAATGATTATATTGTGTAATGATAAAATTTTTTTAAAAAACTTAGTGGCTTCAGACCAAACCAGTTATATTTTATTATAACTCTCAATTTTGTTAGTAAGGAATTTGGGCAGAACTCAGCTGGGTGATTTTTCTGATCCACATGGCATTGACTTAGGTCACTGGATCAGTCAGCTAGCAGATGGGATGGTCCAGAGGGTCTAAGATGGCATCATTAACATGTCTGGCATCTTGGCAGGGATAACTGGAAGGCTGGGCACAGCTTGGGTTTGAAACCAGTGTGCCTATACATAGCACCTCTTTGAGGGTGGCCTCTAGATAGTTGGAATTCTTACATGGCAGCTCAGAGCTCACAGAACATTCCAAAAAATAGGAAGTGGAAGCCACCAGTCTTTAAAGCCTATGACAAGTAACTATAGAGCATCGCTTCTTCCGTATTCTATTTATCAGAGGTGTCACAGAACCTGCCCAGATTCAAAAGGAAGAAACAGACCCCACCTTTCAATGGTAGGAGTGTCAAAGACTTTGTGGCCATCCTTACTCTGCCACACTAAGTGTTAAATACACCTTTCTTCATAGCCAGACATGATGTCCCAGGTAAAAGGAACTGCTGTAAATAGGCCTTTAGTAATGTGGTGGATAGGAGTGAGATGAGGGGAAGCATTCTATAGTCCTATTAGGCCTCAATCTTTTAGTGAGCCTATGCCTCTGGGATGACAAGTTTTTCTTAATTTTTTCTCCCTTTTAGGTATGACAGGATAGCTACAGTAGGCTAGAGTTTGGTATTTCTCTTCTCTGCCATAGAAAGCTAGAGCTCACTGAAGTTGGGTATTTTCCTTCTCCCAGGCCAGTTAGACTCTGAGGCTCTGATAAAATACCAGTAGGTCAAGATCTAGCTAACCAGTTTCCCCTGAAGGCTGTCCTTGTTAAGAAGAACAGAGTACTTTGGCATATTTAAAAATGGTTCTTTTTCCCCTCCTCCTGCCAGACGCACATGAGGATTTTTCTCTGATATTCCCTGTGAAAATATGGAGATAAAACTCACAAAAGTTGCAGGGGAGACCTATGACTGGGTCCCCCTAGAGTTTTTAACTCTCAGAGTCGTCCACACTGAACCTCCAGCAATTTGTCGATACAGTTCAGGTTTTCCTACCCCATCACTGGTTCCCAATGGCAGAGTCTCTGCTCTGATAAGCCATGATTCCCTGAATTGACCTGTGTATCTCCCCAATCTTGGGGGCAATGGTTTGCTCTGTTTCCTCACTTCTCTTATGGGTCTAAGAGACATTAGATTTTTCAGTGCATTCAGCTTTTTACTTGTTGTTAGGATGGAGTAGCAATGTTCAAGCTCCTTACATGTAGAACCAGAAACTGAAAGTCCCTATATTTTAATTTTTTAAAGTTTTTATGCAGAATGTCATCTTTGATTTGGGCCAGGTACATGCTGAACAATGGTATAAGCAGAAGTAAGGGAAATCAAGTTGGGGAATTTCACACAGGTTTTATTTCCGAAACACCCTCCTATCTAATTTATTTCCTTTGCTGCTACCAGTTTTTTGCAGTGAGGTTCACAGCACCTCCCTTTGGGTTGAGGTATTTTGTACTGTGATTTAGCAATCACTGCCTCTTCTTCCTCCACCTCACTTCACCTCTTGCAGTCTCCTGTTGACTAGGAGGCTAGATCATAAAAACAGCAAGTAAAGCAACACCCCTGCAATACGAAGTTTTCTCAAGAGGAATTTGTCACGTCTCCTGTGACCCCACATCCAAGTACCTCTAAACAAAGATTCAATGCATTTGTCTTTCAAAACCTTTGGTGAAATCTGGATTCTGATCAAGGTTTAAGGAAAGGGCTCCAGAGAGCTTTCAGTCTTTGTTTCAGGTTCCCTTGCTTAAATCTGGTAAGGTATTTTACAGTTTGTGTCCTAAGGTAATTGATTTCCTTAGGACATTTTTTTCTACATTTTCATTTTTTTCTACATTTTCATTTTTGTCATTCTCAATAAATTTCAAAGAGGACATGAGTAAAACTACTCTTTTCCGCCCATTATCTTTTGCAGAAGACCTATCCCTTTATTTTCAACTATTTGGGGGTGTGTCTCTAGTAAATATCATACAGCTGGATTTTTAAAAAATCTAAATATTATAATAAATTTAGTTCATTAAAATTTTGATAGTGAGTAAAATAAAACTCTCAGTGTTTCAGAAACACTTGTCCTTGAGTAGAATCCAGTTATAAATGAAAAATAATCAAAATAATGAAAGAAAAATACAGATATAAGGAAAAGGCAACATCTAATTCATTTTATGACTGCAAAATGAACAAAGCTGGAAGATCAGGCTTAAAGTGATTCCAGGGAGGATGGTAGAATAGAATCACTGTCAGACAAAAACAAAGGAAGGAGGGAGTTTTGGATTTTGCATAAATATGTAAATCCAAGCCTGTGTCACAGGGATGCTGTGTCCCTCTTGCTTCACATATTGACTCTGATAAGGTCATTGTAATAAATTATATAACTATTATGTCCATATTAATTTCTCTATTCTAACTATTCCCATCCATGGAAGAATCATGGATTAGAGAAAGGCCCTGAGTAAGAGCTGACCACAGTAAATTAGGCAGTCTATTGCTTAGATCGGTCTACCTACCCTTATCATTGCCCAGGATAGTTGGGTTTGTCCAGACAAGGACAGCAGGAACAACAGTCAATACCACAGACATCTCAATTGGTTCAGCTTACATAATTCTAATTGAAAAGTTAAAGTTCAGCAAACTTTCCACTGGACATGTGCCAGAACTGTTGTGCCCAGATTAGCTGCAAATGAGAACGGAGATTTCAACGGAAATTTTAAGCAAGTGGAGTCAAAATCCAGAAGCACTTCTTTGAAGAATTGTAACAGGAAATGAAACATGGCTTTACCAGTAGGGTCCTGAAGACAAAGCACAATCAAAGACATGGCTACCAAGAGATGGAAGTGGTCAGTCAAGGCAAAAGTAGACGAGTCAAGAGCAAAAGTCATGTGGCAACAGTTTTTTAGGATGCTCAGGGATTTTGCTTGTTGACTTTCTGGAGGGCCAAAGAAAGATAACATCTGATTATTATGAAAGTATTTTGAGAAAGTCAGCCAAAGCTTTATCAGAAAAACATCCAGGAAAGCTTCACCTGAGAGTCCTTCCCCACCATGACAATGCTTCTGCTCATTCCTCTCATCAGACAAGGTCAATTTTGCAAGAGTTTCGACAGGAAATCATTAGGCATCCACCTTACAGTCCTGCTTGGACTCCTTCTGGCTTTTTTTGTTGTTGTTGTTTCCAAATCTTAAAAAATCTTTAAAGGGCAACCATTGTTCTTCAGTTAATAATGTAAAAAAAGACCACATTGACATGGTTAAATTCCCAGGACATTCAGTTCTTTAGGGATGGACTAAATGGCTGGTATCATCACTTACAAAGGTGTCTTGAACTTAATGAAGCTTATGTTGAGAAATAAAGTTTACATTTTTAATTTTTATCTTTTAATTCCATTTTTCCACAAACTTTTTGAAGTCCACTCATATTTCTATTCTTCTTATAATTACCCTTAAATTTTGAAGGAATACACTTTCATTAAACATTGCTACCTTGGGCCGGCCCGTGGCTCACTCGGTAGAGTGCGGTGCTGATAACACCAAGGCCCCGGGTTCGGATCCCATATAGGGATGGCCGGTTCGCTCACTGGCTGAGCGTGGTGCTGACAACACCAAGTCAAGGGTTAAGATCCCCTTACCGGTCATCTTTTTAAAAAAAAACATTGCTACCTTGAGGGCTGGCCTGTGGCTCACTTGGGAGAGTGTGGTGCTGATAACACCAAGTCAAGCGTTAAGATCCCCTTACCAGTCATCTTTTAAAATAAAAATAAAAATAAAAACAAATAAACATTACTACCTTGGCCAAGAGTATCTCCATCAGTATCAGTATCTATATAGCCTTCCCTGCTGGCTACCAGCCCCCTTAGCCCAGCACATATCCTACCATCTGGGAGGATCATCTGAGAGTCCAATTCCAGACTGCTAAGTTGTTTGACTTAATGAATTAGCAATTACTTAGACTACACTCTTTTGTTTGGCTGGTGTCCTTCACCACTATTTCCTCTGCCCATCTCTTCCTCTTCCATGGTTTTGTTTTGCAGGAACAAAGCCTCTAATGATTATTTATTTTTTATTTTTTTCCTTTTTTTGTCTCTTTTTTCGTGTCTGGCAACGGATCGCAACCCTCAGTGTCACGCCCGTACTGGACCGGGACCGGCAACGGGATCGCAACCCTCGGTGCTGCGCCCGCACCTCGCTCAGCCAGTGAGCAGGAACCGGTCTGCATGTGGGATCCGAACCCTCGGTGGGAGCGCCACCGCACTCCCAAGCGGCGCACTGTAGCAGTGCGCCACTGGGCCGGCCCAAATTTAATGATTTAAACCAATATTGGGGATCCTCAAGAATGTTTTTTTTTTTTTCCTTTTTGTCTTTTTTTACTGACCGGTAACGGGATCGCAACCCTCGGTGTCGCGCCTGTACCGGGGACCGGCAACGGGATCACAACCCTCGGTGTTGTGCCCGCACCACTCTAACAATTATTTAATACGAGAAAAGGATTTGTGATAGTCTTCAAATCAAAGCCAGCTGCCAAAAAAATTTTTTTTAATTAGATAAAAACCTTTATTTTGCCCTCCCACCTAAATGTTTCTTTGGCTACATATAGTATTCTAATAATTTTCTCTGCTATCTTTAAAAGTGATGTTTCATTGCCTTCAAAGAGTGTGTTACGCTAAGAGATCTGATTATTTCTTCATAATCAACCTCTTTTTTTTCTAACTGAAAGCTTTCTAAAGTTTTCTCTTTATCCTTTGTCTTCTCAGATTTCAACATAATGTATTTAGGTGTAGGTTTTTATAATTTATTCTACTTGCATTTAATGGACTGTTTCGATCTGAAGCCTTTTTGTCTTTTCTAGTTCTGAGAAAATTTTCTTCTTTGATTCCTTTATTATCTCCCTTCCATTTTCTTTCTTCTACATGGAATTCCTATTAGACAGATACTAAATTCCTGAATCAATATTCCATGTGCTCTTTTTCTCACCATTTCTAATTCCTTGATCTTTCCTCTATGTTCTTGAAGAATTTCACAACTCGCGCTTGCAGCTAATTTGCTCTTTGGCTATATCATTTTGTTATTTAGCTCAGATATTGAGTTCTTCATCTTAACAATCATATTTTTAACTTCCAAGATGTGTTTCATAGCCAAGGATGAAACATTGTCAGATCTATGAGATATATTCTCTTTAAAATATTTCTCTACTTGCTATATAGTTAATAACTGTGATTTCTCAGTATTAGTTCTTCAATTTTTGAATTTGGTACTACTTTTTTTATGGTATTGATTTTCCTTAACTATTTGGTAAAGCTTGGTAGTCTGATCACTTTTGTACTTGAGAATTTCTATGCTTCTGTTTATTTTTATTATGACAAGATTCTAGTAAATGCAGGGGAAGGGCAGTACATGTAGCACCTAATAGTGGCTGTAAAAGCTCTTCATTACTTCTAGAAGCCAGTAAGCTACCTGGAAAAAAATCTCAGCCTCATTAGCCCCAGTGCCCACATTTACAACTTTAGTCAAGTAGCCAGTGCCAGTGAATTGTACGATATGTGAATTGTATCTCAATGAAGCTATTTTAAAAAAAAGTCAATGCCACTAATTGATAGGTAAGGGGTTGACATGCTAAACAGCTAAGAATAGTTCCCTAATGAAATCCCCCTAAAGATTAATCCAGATCCATTTCCCATTCCTTGTATATGCTGAAGCTGAGCCTGGAATTCCCCATATCAAAAACACTCACTATCTCACTATTGTGATTAACAAGGAAGGTTTTCCCCAGATTTGTTTAGAAGTGGAACATATGTGCCCAGTCCACCTTCTTGATCAAATTTCCCCCTACAATAAATGTATTAGAATAAAACCTAAACTACAATATGACTAAATCTCAAATATACAACATTGAGCTAAAGAAGTCAGAGTTAATAGTACATTCTGCATTATTCCATTTATATTAAAGCTCATCTTAACCTTTTTTTTTGGCAGCTGGCCAGTATGGGGATCCAAACCCCTGACATTGGTGTTACACCATGCTCTAACCAACCAAACTAACTGGCCAGCCCATTTATATAAAAATTCAAACAGGCAAAACTAATCTATGCTGTTAGAGAAGTCTGGATAGGGCTTATCGTTAGGGGACTAATGACTGAAAGGGGCACAATGGGGTCTTCTTGGATCTTGGTAATGTTCTATTTCTTGCTCTCTGAGCTGGTTACAAGGTTAACAAAGCTGGTTAACTTTGTGAAATTCATTGAACCATACACTTACAACTTGTGCACTTCTATGTATGTTATACTTCAATTAAAAGATTTTTTAAACCTTAATTTAGATTTTCTGTTTATTTTATATAGAGAGAGCCATTCATTTACTTTTACCGTAATTTTATTTTTGTTTTTTTTATTCCCTAAGTATTTGAAACAACACACTGTATCCCACAAAGCTAATTATAAATAGAATTGAAAATAAAATATCACCAAATTTAAAAAAGAATTCTTAAATTATTTTTTTGTCTTTTTCCATGTCCGGCAACGGATCGCAACCCTCAGTGTCGCCCCCGCACCGGACCAGGGACTGGCAATGGGACCGCAACCCTCGGCGTCGCTCCCGCACCTTGCTCAGCCAGTGAGCAGGAACCGGTCTGCATGTGGGATCCGAACCCTCGGGCGGGAGCGCCGCCGCGCTTCCCAAGCGGCACACTTATCCAGTGCGCCACCGGGCCGGCCCCTTTTACCGTAATTTTAAAAATAGATTAAATACATCAAAATCTGGAAAACCAGATCATGTAGAGCACTCCCACTGCTGATAGTGGCAGAAGAGGTCGGTAAGACCATTACAAGAGTACTTCAAACATTTCATGAAAAATAGAATTAAAAGATAAAGCAAATATTTCCACAAACTGTTTGAATTACCTTAGTATTTCTGCTGATCAACTAGACAAGTAGAACAAAATATGCAAACATCTCCCTGAAGGTGAGAAAGAACTACAAGATATTGAATACTTACCAGGCCCGAAGCTGGTGAAATACAAGAGATCAGAGGTAAGGTGGCGCTAGTCAAAACTGCAGTTGCTTCCACATAGCAGCTGTGGTCGAAAAGGAGCCCAGAGTGACAGTTTTCCTTGATGGATGCCATTCTGTTTACTGTAACTGGTTTGCAACATTTTGAGAAAATATAGTTCCAGTGAAAAAACAAAAGGGAGGCCAGCCCCATGGCTCACTCAGGAGAGTGCAGCGCTGGTGTCGTGATTCCCTTACCGGTCCAAAAAAAAAAAAAAGGAACAAAAAGAGAGACGTAAGTCCTGTTTTTGTCGATTCTGGAAGAAATGGCTGAGAAATGCTTTTGATAGTCTCTCAGGGCTAGGGGGATAGAGATTGGAGTCCAGAGTCAACTGGGGAAGGATGGGGAGGGAAGAAATAAGGCGAATGGGTGAACCTCCTTTGATTTGAGTTGGGACCTCACAGGGTGCAACCTAGAAGAGTGAACCAGAAGTAGGCAGTATATTGAAGAGATTATATCCATTTTAAGAATAAGCTGGGGATGTCATGGGAACGTGGGGGCTGGACGAGTACCCCAAAGGACACATTTAATCTGAGACTGGAGAGAGGAATAGGAGTGAGTAAAAATTACCCAAACCAAAATGGAAATTGGAGAGGTAAAGGGAAGAAGGGTAAAAGCATGCTACAAATAGTAATTCTCTATGTAAAGGCTGGAGGCAATCTGAAAAGCTCATGTATTGGAAGGATAGGGGCATGAAAACATGAGTACTGTAGTTAAATATAACTGCAGCATCGTGAGGAGGACAGTTAGGAGTTGTTAAGAGGTGAAGCTGAAGCTGGATGGAAAGTGATAGTCAATGTAAGAGAAGTTAAAAATGTGAAATCAGTTAGACTATAAAGATTAAAGCTACAATAAAGAAAAAGACAGTCAAGGCTGACTCCCAGCTTATTCTTAAAATGGACATAATCTCATCAACATATGGATATATCTCTTCATGTGAATGGATATTATCTCTTCATGTTAATTTCTTGCACAGGCAGCTGAAATAAGGACCATGCTATCTTACTTTTGTGCCTCAAGGTAAACATGATTCACTTATCACATTTATTTTCATAAGCTTACATTACTTGGGTTGTCTTCCCAAAATCAGGTCCTGATTGTACTTACAATAAAATTTCAAACATCCATTACATGGTCTATAAGTCCACCCATGATGTGGCTCCCACCTACTCCATCAAAATATTCTCATACCACTTTCCCTCTTACCCCAAATCCTTAAGGTCACATAGCTTTAATTCTATAAAATGTCAAGATATTGGCTCCCATGGGGTCTTATGGTTTATGTTCCTTCTGTCTGAAGTTTTAGTTTCTTTCTCCCTTCTGTCTGAAGTTTTAGTTTCTTTCTCCCACTCTTCATCTATTTGTCTTTCAGATCTCAACTTAAACATCATGTTAGCAAACAAATCTTCAATGACTCTCCCCTCCCCCAATTTACATTAGGTCCCCTGGTTATTCATCATACTCTGTTTATGATTATGTATTTAAGGTTCCATGTTTGTCCATCTCCCCCTCTAGATTAAGTTAGGGCAGAGACTTTATCTATTTGGTTCCTTAGTATATACCTAGTACCTAGCACAGTGTAGAGTGCACAGGAGATGCTCAAATATTGAATGAATGAGTAAATGAATGTGCACAGGAAGAGCAGGTTTGAGGACAGAGTCCATTTAAAGGGCCTAAGAGCAGGTCTACCACCAGTGAACAGGGAAAGTAGATCTTAAGAAATCGGTATAGTTGTTGGGATCCATGAGCCAGCCAAAAAAACCAAAAAACTGGTAAAATTTTGATTAGCCACTGTACTCATACCTTTACATTTTAGTAGTATCACTAAACTTTCCACAATCTTTCTCCCTCTGAAAAATTATTTTGCCCAATTGTGGTTAATTTTATGTGTCAACTTGGCTGGGCCAAGTTGGTCAAATGCTTTTCTAGATGCTTCTGTGAAGGCTGAAAGAGATAACATTTACATCAGTAGACTCTAGAAAAGCAGGTTGCCCTCCATAATGTGGGTAGGCCTCACTTAACCACTTGAAGGCCTTAAGAAAAAGACTGACCTCCTCCAAGAGAGAATTCTGCCAACAGACTGCCTTTAGACTTTAACTCCAACTCTCTCCTATGTCTTCAGTCTGCTGGCCTACCCTGCAGATTTTGGACTTGCCAGCTTCCACACCACATGAGCCAACTCCTTAAAATAAACCAAACTCTCTCACACACACACACACTCCCACCCACATACCCTACTGGTTCTGTTTCTCTGGAGAACCTTGAGTAATACACCAATCCAAATTTTGAAATAGAATAATAATATTAAAGTACAAAATATAAGTCCTCTAAAACCTGCAAGCCCAACAAGGGCAGAGGTCTATTTTTGGTTTACTGACCTCAGATAATACCCAGCACATCATAGGAATGCAGTGAATATATGCTGAATGAATGAATACTAGCAAACTTGTATATCCTCTTAATAATAACATATTTATTGACTACTGTTTCAGGCACTATGCCAGGAGATATTATATCTTTGTTCAATGTCTTATTCCCCACAACATCCCTTCAAGACAGCAATTTTAAATCCCTACTACGGAGAAAAGGTAACTGAACTCAGAGTTGAACTATACTGTCTGCGATCACAGCATAATTGGAAGAATGAGCTAAAATTCTAAGGTATATATGATTCTTCAAGTCTGAAAGATGACTAAGAGAGAATAATAACAAAACCATTAAACTAGGAGCAGTACAAATAAAGTACACATGTACTTACTCACCAAATTGTGAAATGTAGGAATTTAAAGAGGCAAAGATAAATTTTTGAAAAGTTGTATTTCTCACAGCAAATAGTAAAGCATGGTGTGGCAATACTAATAGAACATAAAAACCATTTAGCTAAACTTATTACCTCACAGCTACACATCTAATCTTTTAAGGTTAACGTCACTAGATACAAGCATTCACTCCCATAAAATAACACTGGATGTCATTCCCTGAGTCACTCAGTGTGACCGCATAGCAATTCTTATTGTATTTTTCATCAGTAAATTTTCATCAGCTTTCAGGAAGTTTAAAAAATAATCTGTGCTGGGTAGGAGGGGGGAAAGGGGGGAGGGAGGGAGGTTTTGGTGATGGGACACAATAACTAACTACATTGTATATTGACAAAATAAAAATAAAAATAAAA
>NW_007726279.1:779197-787811 GCF_000696425.1 Galeopterus variegatus | reverse complement strand
GGGGGGGGGGGGGGGGGGGAAAGGGGGGAGGGAGGGAGGTTTTGGTGATGGGACACAATAACTAACTACATTGTATATTGACAAAATAAAAATAAAAATAAATAATAATAATAATCTGTGATCACACATAACACCAAGCATCAGTAAGTGTTTCGATTTTATTTAACATGCAAGCAGAACATTTTTTGACTATACATCTATATAATGCATAGTACTGGAAAAGTACGAAAATTTACCATAAACATATGGTTATGAAGCTGAATACCCACAGGGGTTGCCTCGTTAACCCAACTAAGCACTTTTGCTCATTGAAAGAAGCCACAGGTTTGTCTGGAAGCCTTCTGGACATTAATAGTTTTTCAGCATCTTCCGTCTACTCTCTTCTGAACTGGCTCAGGTTGTTCAGCACATACGCAGCCGGTGTTAAGAAGGTCGTAAAAATCACCACAATTCCAACAGTGATTTCCTGGAACAGAAGATGGAAAGCGCTGGTAACGAAGATGGCTTCCCGAATCACCGACTCACTGCCTAGCATTGCCTAAAACGGTTTGAGGAATTCGACAGTTGTCCTAGAAAGAGGGGCCTGGTGAAACCTAAAATGAAGGAATTCAGTTCATGGATGATCTAACTTTATTTCTATATTTGTTTGTTTGTTTTTTAAGTACATTAGAAAATTTTATTGGAAATCTCTTGAATACCTAACTGAAGTTTTAAAGTTTTTTCTTTGAATGAGGGGCTGGCCGGTAAGCTCAGCTGCCTAGAGTGCAGCCTTATAACATCAAGGTCACAAGTTCGGTCCCCGTACCGGTCAGGCGCCAAAAAAAAAAAAAAAAAGAATTAAAATTCTCCTCACGGATTTCCACCGTTTCAGGGACAATGCGAGATCTTCACAATGAAGTGTGCATTCGAACGTGGTAAACTAACCTTCGGTGCAACAATGGCTCTACCCCTCGGTCTTCGTGCCCACAAAGGGGCTCCGAAGCCCACGCGCTCCTCAGGGTCCCCGGCTTCCTTTCCCCTGGGCTCCCTCCAACGGCGGCCCAGCCAAGAAGCCCCTCCACGCGCGCCCTGCGCCCTGCGCCCTCCGCTCCCTACTCCCCGCCCGTCAGAGTGCCTCCGGCCTAGGCCAGCGCTTCCCGCCCGTCCCGTCCGCGCCTCTCTGGTGAGTGGGCCCCAACTCACCGCGGGCAACGCGGGACGCGGGCGCCAGGGCTCCGAGTGGGTGAGGCGGCGGCCGCGCTGCAGGTAGAGCAGGGCCACGCGGCGGCGCGGGCAGACCACGAGCAGGCGAGGCATGGCGCGTCAGGTGAGACAAAGCGTAGTGTGGGCTGAACTGACAGCACCGGCAAGGCGAGGAGAGCACAGGCGAGGCGGGAGACACCAAGGCGGATGGTTTGCGCAGGCGCCCGGCCACGAGAGGGCACCCTTCTCTCCACCCCCGCTAAGCCCCGCCCTCGCCTCGCCCCTTCCGCTCAGCCCCCTATACTCCCTCCCAGCCTGGGCCCGCCCCCTTCTCTCTCACATCCGACTAGGCCCAGCTTCCTACCCCCTTAGCAAACTCCCTTCCCACCCACTCTCAGTAGCTCTTGATTTTCTGCTGGGTAAGATGAGGGATTCAGCACCCCTGCACCTACTTCCCTTTGTCTTCTTCCCCAGCTATATATGTATACCTCTCAACTTACTGTTGCTTGTCATTGGGGAGTTTATAGCACTTATACTTTGTTCTCTTATGTTAACTAAATCTTCTATAAATTGTGTCTAGGTTAGTTCTTAACATAGAAAACCAAGGACGAGTATTTGTAGTGTGCTGATGATGTAAAAATTATTCATGGCAGGATCAAATAGACTGCGTAGACCCAGTAGAGAAGTTGATATAAACATGTCATTAAACTTGTATCTCTTAAAGGAAAAATCAAATATATTGTGATTTTAAATTTTAATACTATAATAAACTTTTATCTGCTCACTAAGGTGATCCAGTTTCTTCATACTGTTTCTTTTTGGGGCTTGTTGCACAAGTAGCATTCTAAGACTTCTTTTGATTGTCCTGTTTCTGCACCTGTTATCTTCTTTCTTAGATTCCTATTTCATTTTGCTGTAGTACACCCTTCAGCAGTTCTTTCAGGAAGTGACTGTGAGTTATAAATTTCCTCAGTACTTGAAAATTTAGGGGGAAAAAAGATATTTTGCTCTGTACATAAACACTAATTTGGCTGACTATAGAATATTAGGCTCAAAATCACTGTCCCTTGGGAATTAAAAAAAAGGCATTGTTCCCTTGTTTTCTAGCATCTAGTGAACTAATAAGTGTAATGCTAATATAGTTGTGATTCCTTTGCCGTATCCTCTAGGAGATCTACTTCTATTATTTATTTCCTTCTCTCTATTTTCTCTCTTCTCAATCTGAAACTCCTATTAGATGGATGTTGGCCCTTCTTAGTAAGTCATCTATGTCTTTCAACTTTTCTCTCACTTTTCATCTTTTTGTCCCTTGTTTTACATTCTAGAAAGGCTTTTTCTTCTAGCCTTTATCTTGATTTTCTCACTTTAGAATTATATTTTTAAAACTTACCATTTTTTTGCTTTCAGAAGAGTCACCTGTTAGTATTTCATAGATGCACTATCACCTCAAATTTCTCTCAGAATATTAATTTGAACTTTTTAAAGTTCTCCTCTCTTCTATGAACTACCTGTGAAAGTTGTCAGAAACAAAATGGAATCACTTGTGTCAAACCCTGACAAAATGGAGACAAGGAAGGCCATGAAGGGAGCATGATTGCCTGATAACAAGAACTATCAAAAAAGACTCTGCCAAAACCACAGTCTTGCACAAAGGCCACTGCAGTCTTATACAAAAAATACTTCTGCAAGGATGTCTGCCTAGCAACTCCCTGTCCAAACTTGGATTGACACTACGCTTCCTATTGATCCTTGTAGCCAAGGATAATTGTTAAAAATTACTTGTGTGACCCCCCTCATTTTACCTTTAAAACTCCTGTCTTTGCCTCCCTGAATGTGCCCATGCATATTTCCATTGCAATGCTCATTCCAGAATAAACTTATTATGTTTGGAGAATCTCTCTCTGTTATTTAGGTTGAAAAGAGCAAATTCTATTTATTCATTTTGGCCGTATGTTTTTTGCTCAGCTATCTTATGACCTTTGGTTGTCCTTTCACATTTATGAATATGAGGAATCAGGTGAATACTTGGGTTCTTTTTGATTACTATCTTACTCCATTCAAGCTGTTAGAATACCATAGACTGAGTGGCTTATTAATAACAGAAATTTATTTTTCACAGTTCTGGAAGCTGGGAAGTCCAAGATCAAGATGCCAGCAGATTTGGTGTCTGGTGAGGGCCTGCTTCTTCACTCATAAACAGCTGCCTTCTCGCCATGCCCTCACATGGTGGAAGGGACAAGGCAGCTCTCTGGGGCCTCTTTTATCAGTCTCATTCATGAGGGCTCTGCCCTTGTGATCTGATCACCTCCCAAAGGTTCCACCTCCAAATACCATCACACTAAGGGTTAAGACTTCAACATGTGAATTTGGGGGGTTGGGAGACACAAACATTCAGTCTATAGCAATTACCAGTCTTTCCCCACAATGAAAATACTGATTACATGTTCTATGTCTGTGGGCTGAGTATGTCAACTGGCAGTCAGGAAGGCATCCTCCTTCACCCCCTATGCCAAAGTGACTGTGATTCTACTCAAGGCTTCCCAACTGCTTTTCTGCCATCCCAGGAAATAACTCAGTTTCATTAAAGAATTTAGCTTCAGCTTAAGACAAACACTGCAAAATATGCACAAGGTTTGGGGAGGAAAGGAAGAACAGCTGACCCATACATTCTTTCCATTGACTGCTCTTCCATCAGTTACCTTGAACTTGTGCTTTCCTCCCATTCCAGGTCTTTGTAGGTATCAATTTACAAGAAGGAGAGGCTCTGCTGTGGAAAGTATCTTGTGCCCTTCAGCCTCTGTGTGCTCAGAGCTGTGGCTCCTTGTTCTCTGCTTTACCCACCAAAATGAACGCTCTACCTTCAGTCTTAGAGAAGTTCACCAAAACCTTCGATCTGCTGATGTAGCCACACTTCTTCATTTCTCATTTCACTCATGGATTCATTTCCTCTTGTACTTCTTTACTGAGAATATAGTGGATGTTCTCAAAGAAGTATTGATAAACACTTGAGCTCCTTTTTCTATCTTAAAGTGGATGCCCCACTTGAATCATTGGAGTTTACTAAATATCGTGGAAAGGCACTACAGGCTCTAGCCTTATAAAGCAGGGACAGTGTGGTCTGATTTCCATTTTCCAATGATCACCCTGCTCTGTAGAGAACAGAAATATGGGTAAGAGGTTGTATTAGTCAGGGTTCTTCAGAGAAAGAGAATGAATAGGATGTATTTATATATGTATATAAAAGGAGATTACTATGAGAAATTGACTCACATGATGATGGACATTTAAAAGTCCCACAATCTGCCATCTGCAAGCTAGAGACCAAGGAAAGCTGGTAGTGTAGTTCAGTCCAAGTGTAAAGGCCTGAGAACCAGGGAACTAATGATGTAAATCTCAGCCTGAGGGCCAGAGAAGATGACATATGTTCCAGTTCAAGCAGTAAGGCAGGAAAAAAAGGGCAAATTCCTCCTTCCTCCACCTTTTGTTCTATTCATGCCTTCAGTGGATTGAAATGATATAAATTTGTATATATCTGGCTAAAAATAATACACTATAAAAATTAATTGCAATCAGTTTTTAAAAATTCTTACCCTGACCGACCAAGGTCCTGCATGAACTGTGTCTGGCCACCTCCCTATCCTCACCTCCTTGTTTTCACTCTCCCTTTTGCTCATCCTGCTCCAGTCAAACCTGCTAAACTCTAATTTTGCCTAGGAATCTCCAGATAATAATTTGAGCACCTCTGAGTTACACGAGTTCTGTAAGCACTGGTTTAGTGCAGCATCACCCCATTTCCTGGCCACAGTTGATTGGTCTAAGGTTGAGCTGTTGACTCAAATATTGGGCCAAAGACCTTTCTCCAGGGATGTCATGCCAGGAACCAGAAGCACCAGAACCCAGTCTATTTGTTGGGATGGATGGTATGACTTAGTAGCCATGTTTTTTTTTCTACATATGGAGAAAGCCCCTCCATGGTGAGTTAACAATGAAGCCAAGGGCTGACCAGTTAGCTCAGCCGGTTACAGTGTGGTGTTGATAACACCAAGGTCCAGGGTTTAATCCCTGTACCAGCCAACTGCAAAAAAAGTTAATAAATAAATAAAGCCAAGCTGTTGGAAGAAGCAGAGATAAGAGCCAGAGGGAACATCCTGATGACTTTCAAATCCATGGTTCTCACTGTTTAGAAGTTAGGATGCTTTACTGTCCTTGAGTTCCAGGTCATTCTTTATGATAAACCCTGCTTTTGGTATAAAGTAGTTGGAGGTAGATTTCTATCATGTACAACAAGAAAGTCTTAATGAAGACTATATTAATCTTTTTTCTTCATGGCATTACCCCATATTTAATTTTTAAAAAGTAACAAAAATACTGATGTAAACTAAGAAAGAGCTCATTAACAGAAGAGCCTGGCTAAATTAATCCTAATCTTGAGAAGTTTAGAACACAGTGCAGCTGATGTGGGAATCAAGCATTTTAGGTCTTTCTCTGTGACAAAAACATTAAATTACTTTTGACAGTGTCAGTAAATCTGACTCCAACTTCAGCCACAACACAGTTAAGTTTCCTGCTGCCCACCCCCACCCCAGGAGACAGCTTTTAGCTGCTCAAATTACCAGTACAAACAACTTTCCTCAGTTTAATTTCTCCAAGTCACAATAGACTAGCATTGTTAACTCAAACCTCTACAATTTTCAATAAAGGGTTTAATGGGCCCAGATTCAATGTATTCTCAGTGACCCACAATGCAAGACCTTCCTTCTACAGTTATATAAAAGGGCATAATTACAGCTATAGCCTAGAGATCAGGTTTTTTGAGCTGTATGTATACAATGAATAAGAAAGACACTCTCACCCACTTCCTTCTTTTTAATGTGATTTTTATAAAAGTTCATGTTCTAAATAAACTGGTGTTAGAGTTCTAGAAAATTATATAATGGATTACAACTGCATTACCTCAGGCCCAAATATCTTGTATTCTCTCTCTAGAAAAACACATTTAATTGCTGTTCAAGGACCAAAGGTCTTTGAGGAATGAAGTGACTCTCTCTCTATTTGTGTCTATCTTTACAACTGCAAGACCTCAATGACAGAGGAACTCAGACTAAGCAAGCGAGAAGAGCAGAAGAGCAGCAAAGGTGGAAAAACATTCAAGTTATGCAACTGGAAACAACAGTAATTTGCTTGAATTACAAGTACAATAGCAATATAAGAAGATCCAACAAAAACTGTGGTCCATCGTTACAAAGAATTTTGAGGAGGAAGTGACCTTAGGCAGCTCAAAAGATGATCTTGGTGCTCCAAGTTCACTCATTTTTAGATGTGCAGTATTATTTTTTTCAATCAGTTCTTTCTTTAAAAAATTACATATGATGAAAACAATTTTCATTTTTCTTACATCACCTTTTTGTTTTTAAATTTGACACTCCTCTTCCTTTCCTGAACTATGTCCATAAATTCTTCAATGGATTTCTACTATGCTGAAGTGAAAAGAGGTTGGCAGTCTGAGCTAAAGGTCAAAGATCAGATTCCAGCACTATTATTTACTGGCCCCCTAGCCTCAGGAAAACAAAATAAGTACAGTATAATAATATTTCTTGTAGAATGTAGATATGGAGATTAAATGAGATCATGTATTAGTTAAAATTACTTTGATAAATGTTACAGAAAATCTAATTAACAAAATTGAAAAGGCCATAATTGAAAAGTCCAGAGGTAGGACTGATTTCAGATTCAGCTTGATTAAGTATCTCTGGTGATCTATCACCAGGGACTCCTTTTCTTTTGGTTTCATTGCTCTGACTTCTGCCAAATCAGCTTTACCTTAAGGCAGGCTCCCCTTGGGTAGCAAGATGAGAGCCTATGGCTACATAATTTTTGGTTATATTCTGTGGAAAATGATGGAGTCTCTTCCATCATCTTCTTTGGAAGAAAAATTTTCTTTTCCAGAAGTCCTAACAAACATTTCACCACATCCTGGCTCTTGACCATAATAAGCAGATGTTATCATTCTTTGACCCTCCAGAAAGTCAACAAGCAAAATGCCTTGAGCATCCCAAAAAACTGTTGCCATGAACTTTGCTTTTGACGAGTCCATTTTTGCCTTGACTGGACCACTTCTCCCTCTTGATAGCCATGTCTTTGATTGTGCTTTGTCTTCAAGACCCTACTGGTAAAGCCATGTTTCATCTCCTGTTATAATTCTTCAAAGAAATGCTTCAGTATTTTGATTCCACTTGTTTAATATTTCCATTGAAAGCTCTGTTCTTGTCTGCAGCTAATCTGGGCACAACAGTTTTGGCATCCAGGAAACAGAAAGTTTGCTTAGCTGTAATTTTTCAGTCAGAATTGTGTAAGCTGAACCCATTGAAATGTCCATGGTAGGGCCAGCCCGGTGGTGCACTGGATAGTGCGCCGCTTGGGAAGCGTGGTGGCGCTCCCGCCCGAGGGTTCGGATCCCACATACAGACCGGTTCCTTCTCACTGGCTGAGCGAGGCGCGGGAGCAACACCGAGGGTTGCGATCCCATTGCCGGTCCCCGGTCCGGTACGGGGGCAACACTGAGGGTTGCGATCCGTTGCCGGACACGGAAAAAGACAAAAAAAAAAAAGAAATGTCCATGGTATTGATGTTGTTTCTGCTGTTAATTGTCTGTCCTCTTCAATTAGGGCATTAAAAAGGTTAATTTTTTCAATGCAAATTGATGTGGATAGCCTGCCACTGTGGGCTTCATCTTCAACAGTGTCTCATCCCTTCTTAAAACAAGTTATCCACTTGTAAACTTCTGATTTGGGGGGACATTACCCCCATAAACTTTTCTTAAAGTATCAATGATTTCACCATTCTCCCACCCACACTTCACCATAAATTTTATGTTTGTTCTTGCTTCAATTTTAGCAGAATTCACGTTGCTCTTACAGGGGCTCTTGTCAAACCGATGGTATCCTGCTTAGTGCCTCAAACTAGGTCCTGTTCGGACATATTCTAACAAGTTAGTATGAGCTTATTTTGGTGCACAAAAGTTGAAATCTATGCATAGATTTCTTTTATAATATGTATTTTCCATAAGCCTTTTGAAGACCTCTCATATTAATCCATGACCTTATCAACACACTTGGAATTGTCTTTTTTTTTTTAAACCAATCTGATAGATCAATAATAGTGTTATCTTACTGTGGTGCTAATGTGTACTTCCCTTATACTAACATGGTTGAGCACATTTTCATATGCTTCATTTGGATTTCCTAATTTTTCAAATTTTTTGCCACTTTCTACTGGGTTGTCTCTTTCTTATTGAATTGTAGGAATTCTTGAAATGCTAGATATCAGCTCTTTTTTGGCTTTATGTACTGCAATATCTTTTTCCACCGTGTGGCTTATCTTTTTACTTTCTTTTTTTTTTTTTTTTTTTTTTTTTTTTTTTTTTTTTTTTTTT